>NC_143029.1:87675000-87902500 GCF_057628025.1 Oncorhynchus mykiss | reverse complement strand
GTACTGATCAGAAAGTTTTCTCCCCCCCCCCCCCCCCCCCCCCCCCCCCCCAAAAAAATGTAACCATTATTCAACTGACTTGCCTAGTTTAATAACAATTCCTACCGGGGAACAGTAGGTGAACTGCCTTGTTCAGGGGCAGAACGACAGACTTTTTTTACTTTGTCAGCTCGGGTAACCGCTAGGCTACCAGGCGCCCCACTCAGCTTTAGATTTGGTTGGTTTGAATGCTGCCGGTGTTTAGATGTAGTTGTTTTACATACAAACACACACTTACCTATCTCACATCTGAGTATAGTGTGTTGACCACAGATATACGCCAGCCAATCACTGAGCACCTCACTGGAGGAAGTGGTTAAAATCCAAAGCTAAATTCACATACATCTCAGGAAGCATGTGTGTGTGTGTGTGTGTGTGTGTGTGTGTGTGTGTGTCTGTCTGTGTGTGTGTGTGTGTGTGTCTGTGTCTGTGTCTGTGTGTGTGTGTGTCTGTCTGTCTGTGTGTGTGTGTCTGTGTCTGTGTGTCTGTGTGTCTGTGTCTGTGTGTGTCTGTGTGTGTGTGTCTGTGTGTGTGTGTGTGTCTGTGTGTGTGTCTGTGTGTGTGTCTGTGTGTGTGTGTGTGTGTGTGTGTGTGTGTGTGTGTGTGTGTGTGTGTGTCTGTGTGTGTGTGTGTGTCTGTGTCTGTGTCTGTGTGTGTGTGTGTGTGTGTGTGTGTGTGTCTGTCTGTCTGTGTTTGTGTGTGTCTGTGTGTGTGTGTATGTGTGTCTGTGTCTGTGTGTGTCTGTGTGTGTGTGTCTGTGTGTCTGTGTGTGTGTGTCTGTGTGTGTGTGTGTGTGTGTGTGTCTGTGTGTGTGTGTGTGTGTGTGTGTGTGTGTGTCTGTGTGTGTGTGTGTGTCTGTGTCTGTGTGTGTCTGTGTCTGTGTCTGTGTCTGTGTCTGTGTGTGTGTGTGTGTGTGTGTGTGTGTGTGTGTGTGTGTGTGTGTGTGTATGTGTGTCTGTGTGTGTTTTTGAACTTTTTACTATTACTTTCATGCAATACCAAATAACGTCTAATGTTCTAATATTCTGCCTTTATCCCTGGTGCTCAAAAACAAACGACTGGCCTGAGGCGTCTGTCCACATCAATGAAAGCTAGGATACACATATTGATTCTAGTCAACGGAGAGTAGTGAACTAGGTTATTAACTGCAGGAGGGCTGGCCGTTGTCTAGACCAAACACTCTAACTCAATATTAACATAGATAGATTACAGTTAAAAACAGTAACAAAAATAAAAACATGGCCGTAACCATGGTGAACCGGGTTGTGTGTGGGGGGGTGAAAGTTCAATCACGTTTATTCATTTCAGACACTTTAAAATGCTATTTGGCGAACAGCAAAAAATGACCCATTATCACCTTGCCTGCTAAAGGTTCATTCACCTCAGTCCATCTACAATACAAATCTACAAACACATTAGCCTATTAGCTTTTGTAATGTTACAGTGCCTTCAGAAAGTATTCATACCCCTTGACTTTTTCCACATTTTGTTGTTTTACATCCTGTATGAAAAAAATTATTAAATTCAGATGTTGTGTCATTGGTCTACACACAATACTAGTTAAATATTTTTTTTATACATTTTTCTAAATTAATTAAAAATTAAAAGCAGGCCTCCCGGGTGGCACAGTGGTTAAGGGCGCTGTACTGCAGCGCCAGCTGTGCCATCAGAGTCCCTGGGTTCGCGCCCAGGCTCTGTCGTAAGCGGCCGCGACCGGGAGGTCCGTTGGGTGACGCACAATTGGCCTAGCGTCGCCCGGGTTAGGGAGGGATTGGTGTGTAGGGATCTCCTTGTCTCATCGCGCACCAGCAACTCCTGTGGCGGGCCGGGCGCAGTGTACGCTAACCAAGGTTGCCAGGTGCACGGTGTTTCCTCTGGCGCATTGGATGCACGCTGTGTTAAGAAGCAGTGCGGCTTGGTTGGGTTGTGTATTGGAGGACGCATGACTTTCAACCTTCGTCTCTCCCGAGCCCGTACGGGAGTTGTAGCGATGAGACAAGATAGTAGCTACTAAACAATTGAATACCACGAAATTGGGTAAAAAAATTAATAATTAAAAGCAGAAATATAATAAATATTGTTATGGCAAACCTAAGTTCAGGAGTAAAAATGTGCTTAACAAGTCACATAATAAGTTGCATGGAATAATTGTGTTGTGTAATTTTTGAATGACTACCTCCTATCTGTACTAAAAATAAAAAAGTATTTAGTCAGCCACCAATTGTGCAAGTTCTCCCACTTAAAAAGATGAGAGAGGCCTGTAAGTATTCGGCCCCCTTGAACTTTGCGACCTTTTGCCACATTTCAGGCTTCAAACATAAAGATATAAAACTGTATTTTTTTGTGAAGAATCAACAACAAGTGGGACACAATCATGAAGTGGAACGACATTTATTGGATATTTCAAACTTTTTTAACAAATCAAAAACTGAAAAATTGGGCGTTCAAAATTAGGACCGAATACTTTCGCAAGGCACTGTATATAGGGTACTGCACACACTACAATTACTAAGGTTTAAAAATAAGCTCAACTGAACACCTAAATGAGGCAGTGAATGAACTGAGAGAGAAAGTACGCAGGGCATTCTACGCCATTAAAAAGCTAATTCAAATTGAAATACCTATTAAAATTAGGCTAAAACGAATTGAATGTGTCATTGAAGCAATTGCACTTTATGGCAGCGAGGTGTGGGGTCCACTTGCAAAACAAGATTTCACCCAATGAGACAAACACCCCATTGAAACCCTGCATGCAGAGTTCTGTAAGAGTCTCCTACATGTCCAGAGGAAAACTACAAACAACACATGCAGGGAAGAATTAGGCCAATATCCACTAAAAATAAAAACTAAAAAAGAGCAATTAAGTTTTGGAAACATCTAAAATACAGTGACCCCCTCTCATATAATTACCAAGCCCTGCAATGCCAAGAGCTGAGCAAAGAAAAGAGTCCCCTCATCCAGCTGGTCCTGAGTTCACAAACCTGTTCTACTAACACATTGAAGCCTCAGGACTAATCAATCAGAATAAACCAAATGACAACACAGTAAAAAACAAAACTACATGACTTATTGGGAAACACAAGTACAAAGCAAAATGCAGTTTTATCTGGCCCTAAATCGATAGACACCATGGCAAAGTATTTTACCATGGTTACTGATCAAAACCTTAGAAAGTAGACAAAGTACAGGCTCAGTGAGCACAACCTTGCCATTGAGAAGGGTAGACACAGGAAAACCTGGCTCCCAAATTATATATTTTTTGCATTTCTTCAAAAGAAACGCACTTAGATTTTTTTTTAAAGCTTTACGTTAAATTCCTCTCCATTAGTGATGCCTCGTTTCCTGAAATGAGTCAAATATGCCAGTGAACCTGAACATCATGCACTCAGAAATTTAATTATTCTGCTGGGGGTGTAAAAACACAAAAGGGAACATATTAGCATCATGTCTTAAGTCTTGTGAAGACCGGCTGAATCCTGGCAAAGAGTATCTTCTTTTATCTCAGCATGTCTACAGATTCTCCCTTCTCCCTGTTTTTGTTTGTGTGGAAATGTTGATACTGGAGACCGTTATCAGAAGAAACTGTGTAACCTAGCATTTATACCGGCTAAGAAATGCATTGCCATTAAATGGAAGGTCCCACAATGGATGGAAGAAATGTCAAGTTATGCATTACTAGATTAGATTTTTTTTAACAAGATTAAGGGTATACTGTGCAACTTTCATAAAGGTCAAATCAAATCAAATTGTATTTGTCACATACACATGGTTAGCAGATGTTAATGCGAGTGTAGCGAAATGCTTGCGCTTCTAGTTCCGACCATGCAGTAATATCTAACAAGTAATCTAACCTAACAATTGTAAAGGAATGAATAAGAATATGTACATAAAAAATATATGAATGAGTGATGGCCGAACAGCATAGGCAATATGCAGTAGATGGTATAGAGTACAGTATATACATATGAGATGAGTAATGTAGGGTATGTAAACATTACATAAAGTGGCATTGTTTAAAGTGGCTAGTGATGCATTTATTACATACATTTTTCCATTAATATTAGGTCTGGATGGCTTATACTGTATTGAAAACATTCCCATGTCAGGGGAGATACCTATTTAGCCTATCCCTAGCTCCTGGGCTTGCTAAGGCCTGGCACTGTGGGTCCGCTGTACTGTTGACACTCTGGCCTTGGCCTAACACACCTGAAACCAATAATGAATGTTTCACTGAGATCCTCAAGCTGAGTGGGGTGTGTTGGGGCGCTGCAGGGCTGTGGACCCCTGGGGGCAGGACGGGGCAACCCAGCTATACAAGTAAAAAGAGCTCTACAGTACCATTAGCACTATGATATGAATTATATGGAGAATTTGCTGTTTATGTGTGTTTTTATTCAACTTTTGTTTTCCAAACATTTTCTTGAAACAAAAAAAAAAAAAACATGGGAAGGAAGTTGCTGGGGAGAGTTGAGTTATTGACTAGGCTGGTAGGGGGTCGGGGAGAGAGTTGAGTTGTTGACTAGGCTGGTAGGGGGTCGGGGAGAGAGTTGAGTTATTGACTAGGCTGGTAGGGGGTCGGGGAGAGAGTTGAGTTATTGACTAGGCTGGTAGGGGGTCGGGGAGAGAGTTGAGTTATTGACTAGGCTGGTAGGGGATCGGGGAGAGAGTTGAGTTATTGACTAGGCTGGTAGGGGTCGGGGAGAGAGTTGAGTTATTGACTAGGCTGGTAGGGGGTCGGGGAGAGAGTTGAGTTATTTACTAGGCTGGTAGGGGTCGGGAAGAGAGTTGAGTTATTGACTAGGCTGGTAGGGGGTCGGGGAGAGAGTTGAGTTATTGACTAGGCTGGTAGGGGTCGGGGAGAGAGTTGAGTTATTGACTAGGCTGGTAGGGGTCGGGGAGAGAGATGAGTTATTGATTAGGCTGGTAGGGGTCGAGGAGAGAGTTGAGTTATTGACTAGGCTGGTGGGGGTCGGGGAGAGAGTTGAG
Organism: Oncorhynchus mykiss; assembly: GCF_057628025.1. Lineage (NCBI taxonomy): Eukaryota > Metazoa > Chordata > Actinopteri > Salmoniformes > Salmonidae > Oncorhynchus > Oncorhynchus mykiss. The sequence goes on along the minus strand of NC_143029.1, from coordinate 87,897,475 downwards.
TTATTGACTAGGCTGGTAGGGGTCGGGGAGAGAGATGAGTTATTGACTAGGCTGGTAGGGGTCGAGGAGAGAGTTGAGTTATTGACTAGGCTGGTGGGGGTCTGGCATGCTGAAATTTGATATAGAGGATGTCTTAGTAGACAATGAAAAGTCTTTGTACTTTACTGGTAAGAGTTGTTCATTTGTTAGGATCTTGGTTAAAGTTGCAACACAATATTTAATATTGAATTATCATTGATCTATTTCAGTCTTATCAATCACTTAAACATATGTAATAATGATCTCTTACCTAGATTGATGTTTGGACATTTCTGATGACTTGTTATTCTAAATAGAGACGGTTAGAAGGGCCATTGGTCATATTAGATTGTGTAGAGATGCAGGAAATTAGCTTTAGATGCCCTCCAAAAAATGAGAGGACCCACACACCCCTACAAAGTGTTTTGTTTGGGACAAGTCGAATACACACATTACTGAGGATCATTCTCCATATTTTCAAGTATAGTAGTGGCGGCATCATGTTATGTGTATGCTTGTAATCGTTAAGGACTGGGGAGTTTTTCAGGATACAAAAATGTACGAAATTGAACTAAGCACAGGCAAAATCCTAGAGGAAAACCTGTTTCAGTCTGCTTTCCAACAGATACTGGGAGATGTATTCATCTTTCAGCAGAACAATAACCTATAACACACGGCCAAATATACACTGGAATTGCTTACCAAGAAAACAGTGAATGTTCCTGAGTGGCCAAGTTATTTTTTTTTTACTTAAATCTACATGAAAATGTATGGCAAGACCTGAAAATGGTTTTCTAGCAATGATCAATAACCAATTTGAGCTTGAAGAATTTTAATAAAATGGGCAAACGTTGCACAATCCAGGTGTGGAAAGCTCTTAGAGACTTACCCAGAAAGACCCACAGCTGTAATCACTACCAATCCAGGTGTGGAAAGCTCTTAGAGACTTACCCAGAAAGACCCACAGCTGTAATCACTACCAATCCAGGTGTGGAAAGCTCTTAGAGACTTACCCAGAAAGACCCCCAGATGTAATCACTACCAATCCAGGTGTGGAAAGCTCTTAGAGACTTACCCAGAAAGACCCACAGCTGTAATCACTACCAATCCAGGTGTGGAAAGCTCTTAGAGACTTACCCAGAAAGACCTACAGCTGTAATCACTACCAATCCAAGTGTGGAAAGCTCTTAGAGACTTACCCAGAAAGACCCACAGCTGTAATCACTACCAATCCAGGTGTGGAAAGCTCTTAGAGACTTACCCAGAAAGACCCACAGCTGTAATCACTACCAATCCAGGTGTGGAAAGCTCTTAGAGACTTACCCAGAAAGACCCACAGCTGTAATCACTACCAATCCAGGTGTGGAAATCTCTTAGAGACTTACCCAGAAAGACCTACAGCTGTAATCGTTGCCAAAAGGTGCTTCTACTGATGTGAATACTTATGTAAATTAGATATTTCTGTATTTCATTTCCAATACATTTGCAAAAATATCTAAAAACATGTTTTCAATTTGTCATTATGTGATATTGTGTGTAGATGGGTTAGAAAAATATATATATTTAATCCATTTTGAATTCAGGCTGTAACACAACAAAATGTGGAATAAGTGAAGGGGTTTGAACACTTTCTGAAGGCACTGTAATTTAATTATACCTCGAGTCCTCAGATGTAGTTACGGCCCTGATGATGGGTTCAATAAGGGTTTGATAATTTGCACCATGTTCAAGTTTCTCATGTTCCTCAACCTAGAGACAATAGTAGCTGACTAACGAAGGTTGAGAAAGTCACCGAGGTGATAGTGTGAGGAGAGGGAATTTGGTTGAGGTAAAAGTCCAGAACGCCCATGAGCAATTGGTTGAGATAAACAGAAAACCCTGTTCTGTGCCGCAAAAGCTAGAGATCTCTGCTGAATTTAAACACGACACTACTACTATCAGATCTGATATGCATATCACTGTCTACGTAAGCGAAAATATATGACTTGTTCTGTATATTCTATGGTATTTCACTTCTATTCCTCCCCCCAGTCTTCTACTTCATAGTATGACAAGTCTGTCATGTTGTGGTGGACATGTAGGCTTAAACCCTGCATACATATACTTTGCACAAGGAACGTATATGAAACTACCGAGTCTTGTGCAAAGCGTACGTGTCACATTGGTGGATAGACGAGAGGTCTTCTCATTCGCTAACAAGATCCGTATTTCAATCGGCACTGCTATTACTGAGAAAGAAGGTTGAGTAGAACACTTGGCTAAACTAAAAGAAACTGAACTGATCGTTACAAGTAACTCTTCCCGTCTTCCCCTTGAGGAAGTTGATTCCTTGTCTGGCTTCTCCTCAACAGACACTCAGCTATTTGCCCTCAGAACTGGTTTTATTTTTTTATTGTCTGCAACGCCTTATTTAATTACTTCATTATTTCACAACCATATATCAAAGATATTTACATTGAGATGAAATATATACAATTAAATCATTATTTTAGATTTTTACAAACTTTATGCTCAAGTATAGCGTGTATTCTAAAAACAAACTTGTGTGTTGGGCATGAGAGTGCTTGTATCTTCACAGACCTTGTCGTTTCCTGTGCGAGTGTATGCTGTGGCTTTGCCTCTAACCCAGGTGTTCAGATTCTTTAAATATCCCTTGTTTAAATACATCCGCTTTAGCTGCTTTCTGATAGAGATCTTTAGATATAGAGACTTGTAGCAGAACCTGGTTATGGATGTGGGGAGACAGACAGACAGAACAGACAGAACAGACAGAACAGACAGAACAGACAGACAGACAGACAAGACGGACAAGACGGACGGACGGACGGACGGACGGACGGACGGACGGACGGACGGACGGACAGACAGACAGACAGACAGACAGACAGACAGACAGACAGACAGACAGACAGACAGACAGGACAGGACAGACAGGACAGACAGGACAGACAGACATGTTGACTACTGTACATGAGAGAGCGATATGACCCAAAATTAAGCAAAGCTTTGACTATGTACAGACTCAGTGAGCATAGCCTTGCTATTGAGAAAGGCCGCTGAAGGCAGACCTGGTTCTCAAGAGAAGACAGGCTATGTGCACACGAGTAGTGTTAAAAATACTTGAAAGTACTACTTAAGTATTTTTTTGGGGGGGTATCTTTACTTTACTATTAATATTTTTTGACAACTTTTACTTTACTACATTTCTAAAGAAAATGATATACTTTTTATTCCATACAATTTCCCCTGACACCCAAAAGTACTCGTTACATTTGGAATGTTTAGCAGGACAGGAAAATGGTCTAATTCACACACTTGTACTTTTCCTTTTGATACTTAAGTACATTTTAGAAACTTACTTTTGATACTTTTGTATATTTAAAACCAAATACTTTTAGACTTTTACTCAAGAAGTATTTTACTGGGTGACTTTCACTTAAGTCATTTTCTATTACGGTATCTTTACTTTTAATCAATTATGATAATTGGGTACTTGTTCCACTACTGGTGCACACTGCCCACACAATGAGGTGGAAACTAAGTTGCACTTCCTAACCTCCTGATGTATGACCATATTAGAGACACATATTTCCCTCAGATTACACAGACCCACAAAGAATTTGGAAAAACAAAATCAATTTTGATAAACTCCCAAATCTACTGGGTGAAATACCACAGTGTACCACAGTGTGCCAATCCTACCGTATGTTGGCATGAATCCTACCGTATGTTGACATGAAAAGTCTCTTCATAAAACGTCAGCTGTTTCATCTGCTCAGAGATGTCTTCGTCAGGTTTCATTCGAACTCAATAACACAGCCAGAGTGGTGCTTGAGGTGAAATAGCATGCGCGCGCACACACACACACACACACACACACACACACACACACACACACACACACACACACACAGTGAGAAGAGCAGCCGCAGCACAGAGGAGAGCACACAGGAGAACTATAGAAGGTCATATCACCTGTGAGCTGTCACCAGAGGAACAGCAGGACGGACCGGATCAGACACGGACCGGAGGCCAGACAGTAAAGATGTATTTATTTATTTTTTAAACGATGCTCATTGTATAGGCTTTATTCCGGCATCAACGTAAAACATGGTTGTTTTCCTTAAGAAGAAGATGGGGGGGGGGAACGAGCTTCCGTCATTGTGCATCTGTCTCTGCTGATTCAACAACACTCAGAGAGGCCTGGAGAGAAGCCTGGAGAGAAGCCTGGAGAGAGGCCTGGAGAGAGGCCTGGAGAGAGGCCCGGAGAGAGGCCTGGAGAGAGGCCTGGAGTGAGGCCTGGAGAGAGGCCTGGAGAGAGGCCTGTGGTAACCTAATCTGTCTCTGCTGATTCAACAACACTCAGAGAGGCCTGGAGAGAGGCCTGGAGAGAGGCCTGGAGAGAGGCCTGTGGTAACCACCCACTTGATCTGAAAAGATTGGACAGGTGTAAACAATTTCTAAAAATATACTGCTTCAAATCTCCATTAGGTGCCTAAACCCTAAGGTGGGGTGTATGTGCTACAGCCTGGATATGACGATGGTGGTGATGAAGATGTCTTGGGAGAGACTCCTGGTACCAGTGGTAACTCAGGGTGAAACGCAGGTTAAAATACTCTCTCATTATTATGCAGTTGCCTGAAGCCCAGTCTGTAGTGGCCACAGGATTACACTGTAGTCTGTCTGACATTAAACCACGTTATATTTCTAACGTTCACAGAACATTCCCAGAACATTCCCACATTAGACAACAACCCTCTCTGGACCATTTCCATTTCAATCTCTGAACACACTCTCACACACACACACACACAAATACAAACACACACAAATACAAACACACACACACACACACACACTCACACACACACGTGCACACAGACACTCACAAGTACAAAACACACGTGCACACAGACACTCAGACACTCACAAGTACAAAGCACACGTGCACACAGACACTCAAACACACACACACACACACACACACACACGCACATTTAATTATATGTCCTTTACATTTCATGTTATTTAATGTATTTTATAAAGCTTCTAGAAAAAGAAGCAGTTTAACATAAGGAATTACACAGCAACAGTTTGATGTAGATATTAAGACGATCATCTCCTCAGATTAATGTCAATCTTCTTCAGTACACAGAGAACACTGACTGAGACGAGTTTGTGTGTGTGTGTGTGTGTGTGTGTGTGTGTGTGTGTGTGTGTGTGTGTGTGTGTGTGTGTGTGTGTGTGTGTGTGTGTGTGTGTGTAAAGTAGCTCACAGGGGCATAACAGACACCACTGCTCCACTTAGCTAGGTGTTGCTTTTACGAGATGTGGTTTGCAGTTAGTAAGCACACCTCCCGGTCAAAGACATACTGTATATTCTGTTTATAGAGAGCCTGTAAAAAAAAAAAGGTGCTTGTTGGTCTTTAGCAGGCTTTTGTTGCAAAAAGTAAGTAAATGATGTGTGCAGTATGCTTGAAAGAGGCCACAACAGAACACACACACACACACACACACACACACACACACACAGACAGACAGACAGACAGACAGACAGACAGACAGACAGACAGACAGACAGACAGACAAAGAATTCGCAAAAAAAACAGAGCAAACTAGAATGCTATTTGGCCCTAAACAGAGAGTATACAGTGGCAGAAAACCTGACCAATGTGACTGACCCAAACGTAAGGAAAGCTTTGACTATGTACAGACTCAGTGAGCATAGCCTTGCTATTGAGAAAGACCGCCGTAGGCAGACATGGCTCTCAAGAGGAGACAGGCTATGTGCTCACCAGTGGTGTAAAGTACTGAGTTATCCTTTATGTCCACAGAGAAAACACCAGGGCAAGTAGAGAGTCTACCACTATTCATACAGGGTCTGTTCAAGAAAAACAGGTGTGAAGAAAAGCAAGATGTGTGGCTGGCTGGTCTGACGATAGTCATATCAACACTATCCACAAGACGTGTGGCTGGCTGGTCTGACTATAGTCATATCAACACTATCCCCAAGACATGTGGCTGGCTGGCTGGTCTGACGATAGTCATATCAACACTATCCACAAGACGTGTGGCTGGCTGGTCTGACTATAGTCATATCAACACTATCCCCAAGATGTGTGGCTGGTTGGGTGGCTGGTCTGACTACAGTCATATCAACAGTATCCCCAAGATGTGTGGCTGGTTGGCTGGCTGGTCTGACTATAGTCATATCAACACTATCCCCAAGATGTGTGGCTGGTTGGGTGGCTGGTCTGACTACAGTCATATCAACAGTATCCCCAAGATGTGTGGCTGGTTGGCTGGCTGGTCTGACTATAGTCATATCAACACTATCCACAAGACGTGTGGCTGGCTGGTCTGACTATAGTCATATCAACACTATCCACAAGATGTGTGGCTGGCTGGTCTGACTATAGTCATATCAACAGTATCCCCAAGATGTGTGGCGGGTTGGCTGGCTGGTCTGACTACAGTCATATCAACACTATCCACAAGACGTGTGGCTGGCTGGTCTGATTGGTCTGACTATAGTCATATCAACAGTATCCACAAGATGTGTGGCTGGCTGGTCTGACTGGTCTGACTATAGTCATATCAACACTATCCACAAGACGTGTGGCTGGCTGGTCTGACTGGTCTGACTATAGTCATATCAACACTATCCACAAGACGTGTGGCTGGCTGGTCTGACGATAGTCATATCAACAGTATCCACAAGATGTGTGGCTGGCTGGTCTGACTATAGTCATATCAACAGTATCTCCAAGATGTGTTGCTGGCTGGTCTGACGATAGTCATATCAACAGTTTCCCCAAGATGTGTGGCTGGCTGGTCTGACTATAGTCATATCAACAGTTTCCCCAAGATGTGTGGCTGGCTGGCTGGTCTGACTATAGTCATATCAACACTATCCCCAAACCGTGTGGCTGGCTGGTCTGACTATAGTCATATCAACACTATCCCCAAGATGTGTGGCTGGCTGGTCTGACTATAGTCATATCAACACTATCCCCAATATGTGTGGCTGGCTGGTCTGACTATAGTCATATCAACAGTATCCACAAGATGTGTGGCTGGCTGGCTGGTCTGACGATAGTCATATCAACAGTATCCACAAGATGTGTGGCTGGCTGGCTGGCTGGTCTGACTATAGTCATATCAACACTATCCCCAAGACATGTGGCTGGCTGGCTGGTCTGACGATAGTCATATCAACAGTATCCACAAGATGTGTGGCTGGTTGGCTGGCTGGTCTGACTATAGTCATATCAACACTATCCCCAAGATGTGTGGCTGGCTGGCTGGTCTGACGATAGTCATATCAACAGTATCCCCAAGATGTGTGGCTGGTTGGCTGGCAGGTCTGACTATAGTCATATCAACAGTATCCACAAGATGTGTGGCTGGCTGGTCTGACGATAGTCATATCAACAGTATCCCCAAGATGTGTGGCTGGTTGGCTGGCTGGTCTGACTACAGTCATATCAACACTATCCACAAGACGTGTGGCTGGCTGGTCTGATTGGTCTGACTATAGTCATATCAACAGTATCCACAAGATGTGTGGCTGGCTGGTCTGACTGGTCTGACTATAGTCATATCAACACTATCCACAAGACGTGTGGCTGGCTGGTCTGACTGGTCTGACTATAGTCATATCAACACTATCCACAAGATGTGTTGCTGGCTGGTCTGACTATAGTCATATCAACAGTATCCCCAAGATGTGTGGCTGGCTGGTCTGACTATAGTCATATCAACACTATCCCCAAGACATGTGGCTGGCTGGCTGGCTGGTCTGACTATAGTCATATCAACACTATCCCCAAGACATGTGGCTGGCTGGTCTGATTGGTCTGACTATAGTCATATCAACACTATCCCCAAGATGTGTGGCTGGCTGGTCTGACTATAGTCATATCAACACTATCCCCAAGACGTGTGGCTGGCTGGTCTGACTATAGTCATATCAACACTATCCCCAAGATGTGTGGCTGGCTGGTCTGACTATATTCATATCAACACTATCCCCAAGATGTGTGGCTGGCATGTCTGACTATAGTCATATCAACACTATTCCCAAGATGTGTGGCTGGTTGGCTGGCTGGTCTGACTATAGTCATATCAACACTATCCACAAGATGTGTGGCTGGCTGGTCTGACGATAGTCATATCAACAGTATCCCCAAGATGTGTGGCTGGTTGGCTGGCTGGTCTGACTACAGTCATATCAACACTATCCACAAGACGTGTGGCTGGCTGGTCTGATTGGTCTGACTATAGTCATATCAACAGTATCCACAAGATGTGTGGCTGGCTGGTCTGACTGGTCTGACTATAGTCATATCAACACTATCCACAAGACGTGTGGCTGGCTGGTCTGACTGGTCTGACTATAGTCATATCAACACTATCCACAAGACGTGTGGCTGGCTGGTCTGACGATAGTCATATCAACAGTATCCACAAGATGTGTGGCTGGCTGGTCTGACTATAGTCATATCAACAGTATCTCCAAGATGTGTTGCTGGCTGGTCTGACGATAGTCATATCAACAGTTTCCCCAAGATGTGTGGCTGGCTGGTCTGACTATAGTCATATCAACACTATCCCCAAGATGTGTGGCTGGCTGGTCTGACTATAGTCATATCAACACTATCCCCAAGATGTGTGGCTGGCTGGTCTGACTATAGTCATATCAACACTATCCCCAATATGTGTGGCTGGCTGGTCTGACTATAGTCATATCAACAGTATCCACAAGATGTGTGGCTGGCTGGTCTGACTATAGTCATATCAACACTATCCCCAAGACATGTGGCTGGCTGGCTGGTCTGACGATAGTCATATCAACAGTATCCACAAGATGTGTGGCTGGTTGGCTGGCTGGTCTGACTATAGTCATATCAACACTATCCCCAAGATGTGTGGCTGGCTGGCTGGTCTGACGATAGTCATATCAACAGTATCCACAAGATGTGTGGCTGGCTGGTCTGACTATAGTCATATCAACAGTTTCCCCAAGATGTGTGGCTGGCTGGCTGGTCTGACGATAGTCATATCAACAGTATCCCCAAGATGTGTGGCTGGTTGGCTGGCAGGTCTGACTATAGTCATATCAACAGTATCCACAAGATGTGTGGCTGGCTGGTCTGACGATAGTCATATCAACAGTATCCCCAAGATGTGTGGCTGGTTGGCTGGCTGGTCTGACTACAGTCATATCAACACTATCCACAAGACGTGTGGCTGGCTGGTCTGATTGGTCTGACTATAGTCATATCAACAGTATCCACAAGATGTGTGGCTGGCTGGTCTGACTGGTCTGACTATAGTCATATCAACACTATCCACAAGACGTGTGGCTGGCTGGTCTGACTGGTCTGACTATAGTCATATCAACACTATCCACAAGACGTGTGGCTGGCTGGTCTGACTATAGTCATATCAACACTATCCACAAGATGTGTTGCTGGCTGGTCTGACTATAGTCATATCAACACTATCCCCAAGATGTGTGGCTGGCTGGCTGGTCTGACGATAGTCATATCAACAGTATCCCCAATATGTGTGGCTGGCTGGTCTGACGATAGTCATATCAACAGTATCCACAAGACGTGTGGCTGGCTGGTCTGACTATAGTCATATCAACACTATCCCCAAGATGTGTGGCTGGCTGGTCTGACGATAGTCATATCAACAGTATCCACAAGATGTGTGGCTGGTTGGCTGGCTGGTCTGACTATAGTCATATCAACACTATCCCCAAGATGTGTGGCTGGCTGGTCTGACTATAGTCATATCAACAGTATCCCCAAGATGTGTGGCTGGCTGGCTGGTCTGACGATAGTCATATCAACAGTATCCACAAGATGTGTGGCTGGCTGGTCTGACTGGTCTGACTATAGTCATATCAACAGTATCCACAAGATGTGTGGCTGGCTGGTCTGACTATAGTCATATCAACAGTATCCACAAGATGTGTGGCTGGCTGGCTGGCTGGTCTGACTATAGTCATATCAACACTATCCCCAAGACATGTGGCTGGCTGGCTGGTCTGACTATAGTCATATCAACAGTATCCACAAGACGTGTGGCTGTAATACAGTATATAACCTCATCGGAGCAGAGAGTAAAACATTTTGAAATCCAAACAGTGTACAAAAAATATATATATATTTTTTTACTAATGTTCATAATGGAAAAATGTTTTCAGTGTAAACTTAAAACGACTAAAACCAGATATACAGTTTGTAGAAACGATAATGAACCATTATAATATAATCTTTGAGAACTAACAATCACCAAAATAAAAGCTGGACAGTCAGAGAGAATAGAAAATAAACCACAAAAAATGATTTAGCAAAAGGATAGCATTAGCCATGGCAAAGTGCATCGAATAGCAGGAAATTAGATTTAAATCTACAACATTTTCTCTCAGCTTCATGGCAGAATATGTAGAATCGCAGGAAATTGCCTTAAAAATTCTAAAATCTCTCTACACCGCCAAGATGAGGGCCTAAACATGTTTCTAAAATTCAGCCGTGGCCATTGCTACTCCCCTTGCTACTCCCCTTGTCACTCCCCTTGTCACTCCCCTTGTCACTCCCCTTGTCACTCCCCTTGACACTACCCTTGACACTACCCTTGACACTCCCCTTGTCACTACCCTTGTCACTCCCCTTGTCACTCCCCTTGTCTCTCCCCTTGACACTCCCCTTGCTACTCCCCTTGTCTCTCCCCTTGTCACTCCCCTTGCTACTCCCCTTGCTACTCCACTTGCTATGAAAAAACAATACATTTACTAATTCATCTGTTTCTGATACCTTGTCTAATTTGCAGCTCCATTAGTCTACTAGTTAAAGCTCCCTTAGTCCAGTAGCCTACTAGTTAAAGCTCCCTTAGTCCAGTGGTCTACTAGTTAAAGCTCCCTTAGTCCAGTAGCCTACTAGTTAAAGCTCCCTTAGTCCAGTGGTCTACTAGTTAAAGCTCCATTAATCCAGTAGCCTACTAGTTAAAGCTCCCTTGGTCCAGTGGTCTATTAGTTAAAGCTCCCTTAGTCCAGTAGCCTACTAGTTAAAGCTCCCTTAGTCCAGTGGTCTACTAGTTAAAGCTCCATTAATCCAGTAGCCTACTAGTTAAAGCTCCATTAATCCAGTAGCCTACTAGTTAAAGCTCCCTTGGTCGAGTGGTCTACTAGTTAAAGCTCCCTTAGTCCAGTAGCCTACTAGTTAAAGTTCCATTAGTCCAGTGGTCTACTAGTTAAAGCTCCCTTAGTCCAGTAGCCTACTAGTTAAAGTTCCATTAGTCCAGTGGTCTACTAGTTAAAGCTCCCTTAGTCCAGTAGCCTACTAGTTAAAGCTCCCTTAGTCCAGTGGTCTACCAGTTAAAGGTCAGTAGCTTGTCTTTCACTACTACAGTATATCATGGGGCGGCAGGGTAGCCTAGTGGTTAGAGCGTTGGACTAGTAACCGGAAGGTTGACACGGTACAAATCTGTCGTTCTGCCCCTGAACAGGCAGTTAACCCACTGTTTCTAGGCCGTCATTGAAAATAAGAATTTGTTCTTAACTGACTTGCCTGGTTAAATAAAGGTCAAATAAAAAATACAATTGTTCACTATTTTGTCTCTGTTTTTCATGTAACACAGATGTTCTGTAGTGATATTCTGATGTTCTGTAGTGATATTCTGATGTTCTGTAGTGATATTCTGATGTTCTGTAGTGATATTCTGATGTTCTGTAGTGATATTCTGATGTTCTGTAGTGATATTCTGATGTTCTGTAGTGATATTCTGATGTTCTGTAGTGATATTCTGATGTTCTGTAGTGATATTCCGATGTTCTGTAGTGATATTCTGATGTTCTGTAGTGATATTCTGATGTTCTGTAGTGATATTCTGATGTTCTGTAGTGATATTCTGATGTTCTGTAGTGATATTCTGATGTTCTGTAGTGATATTCTGATGTTCTGTAGTGATATTCTGATGTTCTGTAGTGATATTCTGATGTTCTGTAGTGATATTCTGATGTTCTGTAGTGATATTCTGATGTTCTGTAGTGATATTCTGATGTTCTGTAGTGATATTCTGATGTTCTGTAGTGATATTCTGATGTTCTGTAGTGATATTCTGATGTTCTGTAGTGATATTCTGATGTTCTGTAGTGATATTCTGATGTCCTGTAGTGATATTCTGATGTTCTGTAGTGATATTCTGATGTTCTGTAGTGATATTCTGATGTTCTGTAGTGATATTCTGATGTTCTGTAGTGATATTCTGATGTTCTGTAGTGATATTCTGATGTTCTGTAGTGATATTCTGATGTTCTGTAGTGATATTCTGATGTCCTGTAGTGATATTCTGATGTTCTGTAGTGATATTCTGATGTTCTGTAGTGATATTCTGATGTTCTGTAGTGATATTCTGATGTTCTGTAGTGATATTCTGATGTTCTGTAGTGATATTCTGATGTTCTGTAGTGATATTCTGATGTTCTGTAGTGATATTCTGATGTGCTGTAGTGATATTCTGATGTTCTGTAGTGATATTCTGATGTTCTGTAGTGATATTCTGATGTTCTGTAGTGATATTCTGATGTTCTGTAGTGATATTCTGATGTGCTGTAGTGATATTCTGATGTTCTGTAGTGATATTCTGATGTTCTGTAGTGATATTCTGATGTTCTGTAGTGATATTCTGATGTTCTGTAGTGATATTCTGATGTTCTGTAGTGATATTCTGATGTTCTGTAGTGATATTCTGAAGTTCTGTAGTGATAACTCTGCCCCTGTCATCTGTCTCCTGTCCTCCTCAGTTAAGACAGAGCCTGTTAAAGTGAGACTGACTACCACAGAAGGCAGTACTGGATAGCCATGCAGGCGAAGGAAACACCACACACAGTTTCAACTTCACATTTGTCCCTTTAAAACGGAGCCTAACACACATGCTTCACTGTCAGATGTTGTTGTTGTACCAGCCATATTAAAACCAACTCTCACCATGTTTACCATTGCAGACATCCGTTTCACTTCACACCAGTACACACCGATACACACCAGTACACACCGATACACACCGATACACACCAATACACACCAGTACACACCGATACACACCGATACACACCGATACACACCAATACACACCGATACACACCAATACACACCAATACACACCAGTACACACCGATACACACCAGTACACACCGATACACACCGAAACACACCAGTACACACCGATACACACCGATACACACCGATACACACCAATACACACCAATACACATCAATACACACCAATACACACCAATACACACCAATACACATCAATACACACCAATACACACCAATACACACCAATACACATCAATACACACCAATACACACCAATACACATACGCTATTCACGTGATGTCATCGTTATTCTCACTCTTGTCACAAAATATCCTTTACCATATTTATTCAAAATCTACATAAAATTATATTTTATGCAGTGCTGGTGAAATGGACAATCCAACACATCAGCTGTTGCTTCATTGGATAATAACATCGCCATGCAACCTTATATCTTGTGCAATTTGTCCATTCTTTTGAAAGAATGTGAATTGTCCTACATGAAATTCTCTGAAAGATGAGGAAGGAATCCAGCAGGTGTTCCTACAGGAAAATGGCCGCCCTGGAAATCTTGTGGAATTACCTGGAGGATTCTTACCCGCAGGATATCCCACAGGATTTGGGGGCCATTTTGGTGTCGGACATTTCCTGCAGCTAGTCATTCAGGAAACAATCCTGCAAGATTTATTTGAGGTCTACCTGCAAGATTCCTACATGATTCTGCAGGATTCCTGTAAGAATTGTCCTACAGGAAAGTGGCCACGATAATCCTGCGATATATTCTGCAGGACTTCCTGTACGACCTTTTTTTGTTAAGGTAAGAACAAACAGAGAGGAGAGTTGGCAGCGGTACGTCTTTGTTACCTTTCCAAAGTCCCGGACATCAAACAGATCAAAGGCCTCGAACAGATCAGTCTTCTTCATCCCAAACACCTCACAGCAGGATGTCAGGAAGGTCCGGATATTCTTCAAGCAGAGGAACTGGGAACAGAAGAACACAAAATAGTTCAAAATAGAACACTGAGACATATTGGTTAGTGTTCTGTAACTAATACGTCGGCACAGGTGACAAATAACTGTTAAACGTCAGTATTTACACATATTCTAATGAGACCGGTTTGCACAATAAGACATTCATAACACATTCATAAGATAAAATACATTAGATGTTAAGACATTTATAACACATAAGACAGTAATAACCTCCTGGTGAACTCTAACATTTATCTCTGTTCATATTTCTGAAAACTCATCAAATTTATCAAACAGACTCAAAGAACACACACTGTATTTCAAAGCATTTGAGGGACTTCTAAGTTCCTACATTCTCTTTCTTGAACATTAATAACTGAAAGATGATGACATTAACCATCAATCTTTGATTGCTGGAGGAGGAGAAGGTTAAACCTTTAAGCAAAGTGGAGTTTTCCATCAAATCTATTCCGTTAGGATAAATCAGGACACATCACACTTGTGAACACTAGTCTGAGGGCCAGTCCAGGACAACATCACACTTGTGAACACTAGTCTGAGGGCCAGTCCAGGACAACATCACACTTGTGAACACTAGTCTGAGGGCCAGTCCAGGACAACATCACACTTGTGAACACTAGTCTGAGGGCCAGTCCAGGACAACATCACACTTGTGAACACTAGTCTGAGGGCCAGTCCAGGACAACATCACACTTGTGAACACTAGTCTGAGGGCCAGTCCAGGACAACATCACACTTGTGAACACTAGTCTGAGGGCCAGTCCAGGACAACATCACACTTGTGAACACTAGTCTGAGGGCCAGTCCAGGACAACATCACACTTGTGAACACTAGTCTGAGGGCCAGTCCAGGACAACATCACACTTGTGAACACTAGTCTGAGGGCCAGTCCAGGACAACATCACACTTGTGAACACTAGTCTGAGGGCCAGTCCAGGACAACATCACACTTGTGAACACTAGTCTGAGGGCCAGTCCAGGACAACATCACACTTGTGAACACTAGTCTGAGGGCCAGTCCAGGACAACATCACACTTGTGAACACTAGTCTGAGGGCCAGTCCAGGACAACATCACACTTGTGAACACTAGTCTGAGGGCCAGTCCAGGACAACATCACACTTGTGAACACTAGTCTGAGGGCCAGTCCAGGACAACATCACACTTGTGAACACTAGTCTGAGGGCCAGTCCAGGACAACATCACACTTGTGAACACTAGTCTGAGGGCCAGTCCAGGACAACATCACACTTGTGAACACTAGTCTGAGGGCCAGTCCAGGACAACATCACACTTGTGAACACTAGTCTGAGGGCCAGTCCAGGACAACATCACACTTGTGAACACTAGTCTGAGGGCCAGTCCAGGACAACATCACACTTGTGAACACTAGTCTGAGGGCCAGTCCAGGACAACATCAACACTGATTTTATGGCTTTTATGACTTTTTAACTTTCAGCTTTCCATTTATTTATTTGTATGTGTAAAAAAAAAAATGATATACTGTAATGGGATTTAATATATACATGTATTCAATCATGGCAATGTGATTGGCCGGATAAGAAATGTAGGGCTACAGGGGGGTTATTTGGTTGGGCTTTATACATTTTGACCAATTATCACGCTCAGTTGGGGGTCAGGAAATCCAGTCTTATTACAGTGTGGCAGGAAGTTGGAACAGGAATACTACACAACATTCATTCTCAACATGCCCAGAGCTGCTCAGAGCTGGTAACACAGTACAACTAGACATTTAGTTAATAAAGCCCTTTGTGAGTTAAATAGCTGTGACTTTGACTGTTGGGCAGCGCTCTTCCACTTCCTTCCACCGACAGAGAGCTAGCGCTAGAGCTAGAGAGAGAGAGAGAGAGAGAGAGAGAGAGGGCCCCTGGGGTTAGAGGATAAATCACAGGCATCTCTGTGATCAACTGTTATGATAAGGAGACCCAGGAGGAGACTAGCGACACATCCTCAGATGTAGAATACGCCAAGACTCTGCCATGTAACAACACTGGGGGGGAATCGATATGTAGGCCTAATAAATTTAGGTACTGTAGATACGCTATATTTTTTATTATATTGCACTGTTTTAAAGTGTGTCTGCCTAAAAGTCTCGGTTTTACTCCACGGGATCAATCTGAACGTCACAGCGCAAAGTAATCCACTTTCTCCCTCTCTCTTCTTTCTTCTTCTCTTTCAAGTCATCCATTTATTTTTCTCGGTCTCTGATTCTCTCGCTCTCTGTATGAATACACTGTTTTTGGTTGAAGAATCAGCTCTGTCAGAGATCAAAGACATGTCTCAACTACTGTGAGTATTCCACATTTAAATGTGAAATATATCAAAATGGTACAATATAAGTTGGCACCAACGTTGATAATGCATATCGTCACCCACACATACACATTCCACTGCCTGCTCCACAAAATGCAGATTTTACACTACCTACCCCTAGATGCAGTACTTGGCTAAAAATAGCAGTTCAGTAGGCTATAACTACTTAATCACAGTACACTGCCCGCTTATCCATCTCTCTCTCCCCATTCCTCCCTCTCTCCATCAATCCCTCCCTCCCCCTCTATCTCTCTCCATCCCTCCCTCCCTTCAATCCATTATGATAGACTTCTGCTTGTATTAAACCACCCACATCGTATGGCTAGAACAGTGGTAGCGCACAATGACAAAGCCATTTCCTATCTGGACTTACTACACAGATGACCTACTGCATCAGATGACCTACTGCTGTAGGCTACAGCTTTCTGCATTGTCCAGTAAGATATGCCTGGACCGGAGCTCTATTCTATTCTATAGTGCAGAATGGATAAACACACAATGGGAAAAGCTTACGAATCCACACAGATCAATGAAACAGCCATGTTGTGAGATAAAAACAACACTGATAATAAATGAATTGATTGTCCATTCGGGGAACGTTGACAATGACGTTGTGACATATTACAGAAACGGAAAGATTAAAACACATCCTAATCTATAGTGGGTGTTCTGACTGTGGGTGTTTCTGCAGAAATTGTCGGTTGCTCAATGCAGTGACACTCTTGAGCGAAACACACACCTTTAAAATGTCTTATGGCTGCGATCCCCGTACAGGGATCAACACCAGGGGAAATTTCAGAGTGACTAACTAAAAATACAACGTTGTAACATTAAACATTCTTGAAAATGCAAGTGTCTTACATCCTTCCAAAAGATTAGGATCTTGGTAATCAAACTACGTTTTTCCGATTTAAAATAGCTATTACAGAGAACAAATACCATTGCTTTTGTTTGAGAAGAGCAAGGTTTCTCTATGACCAAGGCCACAGGCAGGGCCAGATTCCCAGCTAAACATACACCTTTAAAACAGCGTTCTCTATGACCAAGGCCACAAGCAGGACCAGATTCACAGCTAAACATACACCTTTTAAAACAGCTTTCTCTATGACCAAGGCCACAAGCAGGGCCAGATTCACAGCTAAACATACACCTTTTAAAACAGCTTTCTCTATGACCAAGGCCACAAGCAGGACCAGATTCACAGCTAAACATACACCTTTTAAAACAGCTTTCTCTATGACCAAGGCCACAAGCAGGACCAGATTCACAGCTAAACATACACCTTTTAAAACAGCTTTCTCTATGACCAAGGCCACAAGCAGGACCAGATTCACAGAAGGTTATAATATGGTTTTAGCACATGGCAATGGCACCACATATAACATGTTGTGTGCGTTCACTGTTTCGGGAACAACAAAGTTGCTCAATAAGTTCTACACAGAGTACACCAAAACATTAAGAACGCCTTCCTAGTATATTGAGTTGCATCGCCGTTTTGCCCTCAGAACAGACTCAATTTGTCGGGGGCATGGACTTTACAAGGTGTCAAAAACAATTCCACAAGGATGCTGGCCCCATGTTGACTCCGATGATTCTCATCAGTCGTGTCCAGTTGGCTGGATGTCCTTTGGGTGGTGGACCATTCTAGATACACACAGGAAACAGTTGCGTGTGAAGAACTCAGCAGTGTTGCAGTTCTTGACACACTCAAACCGATGCGCCTGGCACCTACTCCCAGACCCTGTTCAAAGGCACTTCAATCTTTTGTCTTGTCCATTTGCCCTCTGAATGGCACACATACACAATCCATGTGTCAAATGTCTCAAGGTTTAAAAATCATTCTTTAACCCGTCTCCTCCCCTTCATCTACACTGATTGAAGTGGATTTAACAAGTGACATCATAAAGGGATCACAGCTTTCACCTGGATTCACCTGGTCAGTCTGTGTCATGGAAAGAGCAGGTGTCTTTGATGTTTTGTACACTCACTGTAAATCTGCCATTTTGATTTTAAGAGAATCTGGCAAAAAAACTACAAGGCCTAGTGGTCATTTCAATAAAGTCTACAACTAGTAAAAGGCTACTGACAGATGTAGTATAAATCATGCAGCCGACACACATCTGTGTGTGTGTGTGTGTGTGTGTGTGTGTGTGTGTGTGTGTGTGTGTGTGTGTGTGTGTGTGTGTGTGTGTGTGTGTGTGTGTGTGTGTGCGTGTGTGTGTGTGTGTGTGTGTGTGTGTGTGTGTGTGTGTGTGTGTCTGTAACTAAAGGGTGGATCAAAGCTGGGATGTTATCTGTCCCCTGGAATGAGTGTTGTGGTGGAGAGGATGGATGATTCTGGGTAGAGAGCAGCGATGTACCCTATGTCCTGTGCACTACTTTTGACCAGAGCCCCTATAGGGTAATAGGGTGCCAGTTGGGATGCACACTCTGGACAGCATTCCTGTGTCCCCATGGGGCTGAAGCTTTTTACAAACTTCCTCAACATGATGAGTTGAAGTAGTTAAGAGGAACCCGAGGTTGAAAACCAACAAGGTTTATAAGACTGTAGGCCAATAGAGTCAATATTATTCATGAACAGCTAGGAAATACATGTGTGTATTTGAAGTATTAGTTGTAGCTGGGTAGTATAGACCACTTAATTATGTAACAAACATGTCCATAAGAAAGTTGAGTATACTGACTGTCATTACTAAGAAGAGCGCTGGGGATTTTAGAATAGCAATTAGCAAACCTACTTGGCTTTGTGTCAACATAATAATATTGTTTGACACAGGGCCAAGAACAAACAGAAATACATGAGATGGTTTACCTCTCACTGACTCAGGCACCAGTTTCACAAGTTGGGGATGAAATAGGCCTATATGTTTAATATAATTACAGTGGCAGATGGTATTTATCTGTGATGATGAATAAACTAGCCAAACCCGAAATCGCATAATATAGTTTAACTAATGAGAATTATTTCAAATGTGTGTATGACATCAGGGACTATCATTTTCAAATAAATAATGAAATAAATTAATGTATTTAATCATTTACAAAAACAAATGTTGCTCGCACCAAAGAATCCTTGAATAAAAACAAATGGTTTGGTAGCCATTGAATTTATCACACTTTTAAGACTTTTCCCCTGTAGCTAGCCTACTAGGCTACACACCAAGCAAAATAACAGTTGTCTTTACCTGAGACATCTGTGGTCTAAGGTTAATCTCCTTCAGGTTGATGGTGTGGGGTTTCAAGTTGTTGAGCAGCTGACAGAGCAGCACCCCGTCCCGGAGCGTCTGAGCCAAGTCAAATACCTGGGCACTGTCCCCGGTTACCCGATGGGTCGGAGGAAGCACCTTGCAGTTTATCAGCCACAACGCGCACTGCCGCCAGTACTTCATCTCCGCTTTCGAGAGTCGAAACAAAGTAGAAGAATAACTAAAAATAGTTAAGTCTATTCAATAAGTGTTTGAATCGACATTGTAAACGAAGAACTAGACGTTTGAAAACTGTCACTCTGGTTCTGTTCCTTGTGACGATGAAGAAAGTGACGCTACTTTCTGCTCCACTCCAGCAGAATCGCGAGGTGCGCAATACTGAATTGGTTACAGTGTGTTTATGGAGCGTGATACTTTTGCACATGAATTCGAGCTCCGAAACGTCAAGCTCTATTTCACTTCCTCTTCCGTCTACATTTTTGTTTTTTTTTGTTGAATTCGTATGACAAATACTAAATGCTTCTCTAAAGAAGTGACATATTTGGACATGTCATTCATTCATTAAAAAAAAAATGGCAATTGACAAATGGCCAAATATTATTGAGGGAAATTCACTGAAATGCACTTAGCGAGTGGAATTCAATGGATTACCACACCATAATACACTATATGATACATAATCCCCGAATTTACTATGACAATCTATGTGAAAGTTTATTGGATCCATTAGAGTGATGTCATTCACTGTACAATATCATTAAGGCATACATACAGATTGTGACAACTGTATTTCTAGAAACACTTCATTGCTGTATAAAAATTAAAAAAGTAAAGCAGTGAAACATTGAGAAAGAAGACACAACCTTGTTTTAAAGCAGACATTCCTTCTGGATTACACTGTAAATGGCTTTACATGGTGACTGTTCACTTTAAAGTAAGGGATTTGGTGAAAGGAACCAGAAATATATTTTTGTTTCATGAAACTACAGTCTGAGACAATACTGGAATAGGCCTGCTATAGCGAACATTCACACATTTAAGGACCAGCCATGAAATGGGTTTAGAGTATTTATTGAGGAGATGGAATGGGTGTGCGAATGAGGATTCACTGGGAGAATGAGAACGGGTCGGATGAAGCCAAGGGCTTCAGATGAAGGATCCGGAGACGTTGACTCTCTAGGTTTTAGCTTGGAGTCTCAGGTGGCCTGATGGGGATGTCTATGGTAGTTAAGTTTTATCAATAATCTTCTGTGGGGGATTTCCTTCACCACAGCAGCCTAAGTAATAAAAAAAAAAAAGATGAAAAAAATAGAAAAACGGGGGAGGAGGGATGTGATGCAAAACAGAGAGAAGGAATGACTGTTTGGTCAGGGTTAAGTAGGGAGGTGGTAGTGATTAATGAGAGTGAGAACAGGTGTTGAGGCTGATTAGCAGTTAGTAGCAGCTGGAGCCTGTTTGAGGAGTTACATTCAATGTAACTAGTTAAGTGTTGCAAACAGTAGTGGAGGCTGATTGGCAATGGTTAGAAGCCCGGTGCTTGTTGAGTTGCGTTCAAGGCAACTAGTTAAGTGTTGCGTTCAAGTCTGGTCTGTTCTCCTGAATTTTTGTGAATCCATAACATTGGAGTTTAAGGACCAGACACTTTTAGAGTATTTATTGAGGAAATGTAATGGATGTGTGAATGAGGATTCAGTGGGGAAATGAGAATGGACAGATGAAGCCAAGGGCTGCAGATGCAGGATCCTGTCACGACTTCCGCCGAAGTTGGTCACCCTCCTTTTTCGGGCGGCGTTTGGCGGTCGAAGTCAGGTTTTGTTTGACCCATTTATTGTATTATTCTGTTGACGGTTGTTTATGGATATTAAACGACACCGTTGTAAATTAGTTTCCGCTCTCCTGCACCTGACTTCTCTGCTGCCAGTAGCATCGCATTACAGATAAATAACTACCTGGAAACTATAGTTATAACTACCTATAACTACCTGGAAACTGTAGTTATAACTACCTATAACTACCTGGAAACTATAGTTATAACTACCTATAACTACCTGGAAACTATAGTTATAACTACCTATAACTACCTGGAAACTATAGTTATAACTACCTGGACACTATAGTTATAACTACCTATAACTACCTGGAAACTATAGTTATAACTACCTATAACTACCTGGAAACTGTAGTTATAACTACCTGGAAACTATAGTTATAACTACCTGGAAACTATAGTTATAACTACCTGGAAACTAAAGTTATAACTACCTGGAAACTATAGTTATAACTACCTATAACTACCTGGAAACTATAGTTATAACTACCTGGAAACTGTAGTTATAACTACCTATAACTACCTGGAAACTATAGTTATAACTACCTATAACTACCTGGAAACTATAGTTATAACTACCTTGAAACTATAGTTATAACTACCTATAACTACCTGGAAACTATAGTTATAACTACCTATAACTACCTGGAAACTATAGTTATAACTACCTATAACTACCTGGAAACTATAGTTATAACTACCTATAACTACCTGGAAACTGTAGTTATAACTACCTATAACTACCTTGAAACTATAGTTATAACTACCTATAACTACCTGGAAACTATAGTTATAACTACCTGGAAACTATAGTTATAACTACCTGGAAACTATAGTTATAACTACCTATAACTACCTGGAAACTGTAGTTATAACTACCTATAACTACCTGGAAACTATAGTTATAACTACCTATAACTACCTGGAAACTATAGTTATAACTACCTATGACTACCTGGAAACTATAGTTATAACTACCTATAACTACCTGGAAACTATAGTTATAACTACCTGGAAACTATAGTTATAACTACCTATAACTACCTGGAAACTATAGTTATAACTACATGGAAACTATAGTTATAACTACCTGGAAACTATAGTTATAACTACCTGGAAACTATAGTTATAACTACCTATAACTACCTGGAAACTATAGTTATAACTACCTATAACTACCTGGAAACTATAGTTATAACTACCTGGAAACTATAGTTATAACTACCTGGAAACTATAGTTATAACTACCTATAACTACCTGGAAACTATAGTTATAACTACCTGGAAACTATAGTTATAACTACCTATAACTACCTGGAAACTATAGTTATAACTACCTATAACTACCTGGAAACTATAGTTATAACTACCTGGAAACTATAGTTATAACTACCTATAACTACCTGGAAACTATAGTTATAACTACCTATAACTACCTGGAAACTATAGTTATAACTACCTATAACTACATGGAAACTATAGTTATAACTACCTGGAAACTATAGTTATAACTACCTATAACTACCTGGAAACTGTAGTTATAACTAACTACCTATAACTACCTGGAAACTATAGTTATAACTACCTATAACTACCTGGAAACTATAGTTATAACTACCTATAACTACCTGGAAACTATAGTTATAACTACCTATAACTACCTGGAAACTGTAGTTATAACTACCTATAACTACCTGGAAACTATAGTTATAACTACCTATAACTACCTGGAAACTATAGTTATAACTACCTGGACACTATAGTTATAACTACCTATAACTACCTGGAAACTATAGTTATAACTACCTATAACTACCTGGAAACTGTAGTTATAACTACCTGGAAACTATAGTTATAACTACCTGGAAACTATAGTTATAACTACCTGGAAACTAAAGTTATAACTACCTGGAAACTATAGTTATAACTACCTATAACTACCTGGAAACTATAGTTATAACTACCTGGAAACTGTAGTTATAACTACCTATAACTACCTGGAAACTATAGTTATAACTACCTATAACTACCTGGAAACTATAGTTATAACTACCTTGAAACTATAGTTATAACTACCTATAACTACCTGGAAACTATAGTTATAACTACCTATAACTACCTGGAAACTATAGTTATAACTACCTATAACTACCTGGAAACTATAGTTATAACTACCTATAACTACCTGGAAACTGTAGTTATAACTACCTATAACTACCTTGAAACTATAGTTATAACTACCTATAACTACCTGGAAACTATAGTTATAACTACCTGGAAACTATAGTTATAACTACCTGGAAACTATAGTTATAACTACCTATAACTACCTGGAAACTGTAGTTATAACTACCTATAACTACCTGGAAACTATAGTTATAACTACCTATAACTACCTGGAAACTATAGTTATAACTACCTATGACTACCTGGAAACTATAGTTATAACTACCTATAACTACCTGGAAACTATAGTTATAACTACCTGGAAACTATAGTTATAACTACCTATAACTACCTGGAAACTATAGTTATAACTACATGGAAACTATAGTTATAACTACCTGGAAACTATAGTTATAACTACCTGGAAACTATAGTTATAACTACCTATAACTACCTGGAAACTATAGTTATAACTACCTATAACTACCTGGAAACTATAGTTATAACTACCTGGAAACTATAGTTATAACTACCTGGAAACTATAGTTATAACTACCTATAACTACCTGGAAACTATAGTTATAACTACCTGGAAACTATAGTTATAACTACCTATAACTACCTGGAAACTATAGTTATAACTACCTATAACTACCTGGAAACTATAGTTATAACTACCTGGAAACTATAGTTATAACTACCTATAACTACCTGGAAACTATAGTTATAACTACCTATAACTACCTGGAAACTATAGTTATAACTACCTATAACTACATGGAAACTATAGTTATAACTACCTGGAAACTATAGTTATAACTACCTATAACTACCTGGAAACTGTAGTTATAACTACCTATAACTACCTGGAAACTATAGTTATAACTACCTATAACTACCTGGAAACTATAGTTATAACTACCTATAACTACCTGGAAACTATAGTTATAACTACCTATAACTACCTGGAAACTGTAGTTATAACTACCTATAACTACCTGGAAACTATAGTTATAACTACCTATAACTACCTGGAAACTATAGTTATAACTACCTATAACTACCTGGAAACTATAGTTATAACTACCTATAACTACCTGGAAACTATAGTTATAACTACCTATAACTACCTGGAAACTATAGTTATAACTACCTATAACTACCTGGAAACTATAGTTATAACTACCTGGAAACTATAGTTATAACTACCTGGAAACTATAGTTATAACTACCTATAACTACCTGGAAACTGTAGTTATAACTACCTATAACTACCTGGAAACTATAGTTATAACTACCTATAACTACCTGGAAACTATAGTTATAACTACCTATGACTACCTGGAAACTATAGTTATAACTACCTATAACTACCTGGAAACTATAGTTATAACTACCTGGAAACTATAGTTATAACTACCTATAACTACCTGGAAACTATAGTTATAACTACATGGAAACTATAGTTATAACTACCTGGAAACTATAGTTATAACTACCTGGAAACTATAGTTATAACTACCTATAACTACCTGGAAACTATAGTTATAACTACCTATAACTACCTGGAAACTATAGTTATAACTACCTGGAAACTATAGTTATAACTACCTGGAAACTATAGTTATAACTACCTATAACTACCTGGAAACTATAGTTATAACTACCTGGAAACTATAGTTATAACTACCTATAACTACCTGGAAACTATAGTTATAACTACCTATAACTACCTGGAAACTATAGTTATAACTACCTGGAAACTATAGTTATAACTACCTATAACTACCTGGAAACTATAGTTATAACTACCTATAACTACCTGGAAACTATAGTTATAACTACCTATAACTACATGGAAACTATAGTTATAACTACCTGGAAACTATAGTTATAACTACCTATAACTACCTGGAAACTGTAGTTATAACTACCTATAACTACCTGGAAACTATAGTTATAACTACCTATAACTACCTGGAAACTATAGTTATAACTACCTATAACTACCTGGAAACTATAGTTATAACTACCTATAACTACCTGGAAACTGTAGTTATAACTACCTATAACTACCTGGAAACTATAGTTATAACTACCTATAACTACCTGGAAACTATAGTTATAACTACCTATAACTACCTGGAAACTATAGTTATAACTACCTATAACTACCTGGAAACTATAGTTATAACTACCTATAACTACCTGGAAACTATAGTTATAGCTACCTATAACTACCTTGAAACTATAGTTATAACTACCTATAACTACCTGGAAACTATAGTTATAACTACCTATAACTACCTTGAAACTATAGTTATAACTACCTGGAAACTATAGTTATAACTACCTGGAAACTATAGTTATAACTACCTATAACTACCTGGAAACTATAGTTATAACTACCTATAACTACCTGGAAACTATAGTTATAACTACCTATAACTACCTGGAAACTATAGTTATAACTACCTATAACTACCTGGAAACTATAGTTATAACTACCTGCACCTCATTACAGATCCAGAGGGGTTGACCCTGTAGGGTTTGATTGGAGTCTCAGGTAGACATCACTGCCAGGCCGTGGAAGTAAGGGTGCTGTGGTCAATGTGATCCCCCATAAAAGATAGCGTCAAGTTAGTCAGAACCTGGAATGGAAGTAAGCTGTTCTGGACTGCAGATGCTGAATGGTTGACAGTATAGTTGAGGTAGTACATCCATGTGGACTAAATGCCCAAGGACCAACCTTAGACCCCAGAGCGAACGAGCAGAAGCGACGGTCGCAAGAAAATAAAAAGGAAAACTGAAGGAAGAAGACCTTCAGAACCGATTGACTCAGCAGGGGAGCCAATCGTTCACTTCAGAACCGATTGACTCAGCTGGGGAGCCAATCGTTCACTTCAGAACCGATTGACTCAGCTGGGGAGCCAATCGTTCACTTCAGAACCGATTGACTCAGCTGGGGAGCCAATCGTTCACTTCAGAACCGATTGACTCAGCTGGGGAGCCAATCGTTCACTTCAGAACCGATTGACTCAGCTGGGGAGCCAATCGTTCACTTCAGAACCGATTGACTCAGCAGGGGAGCCAATCGTTCACTTCAGAACCGATTGACTCAGCAGGGGAGCCAATCGTTCACTTCAGAACCGATTGATTCAGCAGGGGAGCCAATCGTTCACTTCAGAACCGATTGACTCAGCTGGGGAGCCAATCCTTTTTTTGGGGGGGGGCTGGTTGTGTAGGATAACGGTGCGTGAGGTGGATTGGTGTCCGTGAAATGAGGCAGAGGCTGGAAGACTGCGCCTGAGTTAATGCAGTTTGAGAGATGAGCATGTTGTAGGCTGTCCGGATGTTGATGTCAGATTGGATGTAGGAATGATAAGCTTGAGAGGACCGGCGGCCGAGGAGTTGTATGGTCAAGTCCAGGGTGCCAAGGAGGCGGTGCAGATGCGGAAGGAGTCAATCAATTAAATGGATTTATAAAGCCCTTTTTATATCAGCCAATATCACATCGTGCTATACAGAAACCCAGCCTAAAACCCCAAACAGCAAGCAATGCAGATGTAGAAGCACGGTGGCTAGGAAAAACTCCCTAGAAAGGCAGGAAACTAGGAAGAAACCTAGAGAGGAAACAGGCTCTGAGGGGGGGCCAGTCCTCTTCTGGCTGTGCCGGGTGGTATTGAACATCTTGGCCATGTACTGTTATAAACATTCATAGATGACAAGCAGGGTCAAATAATCATCACAGTGGTTGTAGAGGGTGTAACAGGTCAGCACCTCAGGAGTAAGACCCCACACCACTAGAGGGATATCTTCGAACCACCAACTTACTATCCTGAGACAAGGCCGAGTATAGCCAACAAAGATCTCCCCACGGCACGAACCCGACAGGGGCGCCAATGCGGACTGGAAGATCACGTCAGTGACTCAACCCACTCAAGTGACGCACTCCTCCTAGGGACGGCATGGAAGAGCACCTGTAAGCCAGTGACTCAGCCCCTGTAATAGGGTTAGAGGCAGAGAATTCCAGTGGAGAGAGGGGAACCGGGCCAGGCAGAGACAGCAAGGGCGGTTCATCGGTCCAGTGCCTTTCCGTTCACCTTCACACCCCTGGGATAAACTACACTCAATCATAGGACCTACTGAAGAGACGAGTCTTCAATAAAGATTTAAAGGTCGAGACAGAGTCTGCATCTTTCACACGGGTAGGCAGACCATTCCATAAAAATGGTGCTCTATAGGAGAAATCCTGCTTCTAGCTGTTTGCTTAGAAATTTTAGGGACAATAAGGAGGCCTGAGTCTTTTGACCGTAGCGCACATAGGTAGGTAGGAGCAAGCCCATGTAATGCTTTGTAGGTTAGCAGTAAAACCTTGAAATCAGCCCTTGCCTTAACAGGAAGCCAGTATAGACGCTAGCACTGGAGTAATATGATCACGTGTTTTTGTTCTAGTTAAGATTCTAGCAGCCGTGTTTATCACTAACTGAAGTTTATTTAGTGCTTTGTCAGGGTAGCCAGAAAGTAGAGCATTGCATTAGTCTAATCTGGAAGTGACAAAAGCGTGGATACATTTTTCTGCATCATGTTTGGACAGAAAGTTTCAGATTTTTGCAATGTTACGTAGATGGAAAAAAGCTGTCCTTGAAACAGTCTTGATATGTTTGTCAAAAGAGAGATCAGGGTCCAGAGTAACGCAGAGGTCCTTCACAGTTTTATTTGAGATGACTGTACAACCATCAAGATTAATTGTCAGATCCAACAGATCTAGATCTAGAATCTTAACTAGAACCAAAACACATATTACTCCAGTGCAAGCTTCTCTACATTGGCTTCCTGTTAAGGCTAGGGCTGATTTCAAGGTTTTACTGCTAACCTACAAAGCATTAGATTTCTTTGTTTCTTGGGGCCTAAAACTAGCATCTGTTTTGTCTGAGGTTAAAAGTAAAACATTTGCCGCCATCCACTTCCTTATGTCTGAAACACAGGCTTCTAGGTCGGTAAATTTTGGATCTTCACCATGTTTCATCGAAATGTACAGCCGTGTATCATTTGCATAGCAGTGAAAGTTAACATTGTGTTTCCGAATGACATCACCAAGAGGTAAAATGTACAGCTTTTTCAAACATTTGAGAGGAATGGAAGATTTGATATAGGCAGATTAGTTTTTATATTTGCTGGGTCAAGGTTTGGCTTTATTCCTGTCACTTTTCAGTGAGTTTGGTACATATCCGGTGGATAGGGAGCCGTTTATTATGTTCAACATAGGAGGGCCAAGCACAGGAAGCAGCTCTTTCAGTAGTTTAGTTGGACTAGGGTCCAGTATACAGCTTGAAGGTTTAGAGGCCATGACTATGTTCATCAATGTGTTAATAGATATAGTATTGAAAAAACTCGAGTGTCTCCCATGATCCTAGGTCGTGGCAGTGTTGGGCAGACTCAGGACAACTGAGCTTTGGAGAAATGTGCAGATTTAAGAGGAATAATTTGCTTTCTGATTATCATCTTTTCATCATGGAAGTTCATGAATTTATCACTGCTGAAGTGAAAGCCATCCTGTCTTGGGGAATGCTGCTTTTTAGTTAGCTTTGGAGAATTGGTCAGAAGGACTGGTAAAGCATTGGTCTCAGATGGGAATGGAGCAACTGGAGTGAGGCGATGGAACCAGAATCGTGATGAATACTGGATCGGATGGAGAGACATGTTGAGATTGAGCTGCTTGAAGTAGGTGAGTTGTTCGTAAGGGTAGATGGTAGCCGGAACAGGTAGACTGTGGTTCTGCCAAACTGATCGGTTCTGCTGTGTTTGATGGGGAAGATGAGGGTTTCTTTGTCAAGGATGGTGACGTCTGACACGCTGGGAGGAGATCGAAGGATTGTAGATAGCAGACGAGGATGTAAACACTGAACATAGCAGGAATTCCAAAAGAAACATTGATTCTAGTGTGGAAGACACAGCGATGGAGATGTAGCCAGACAAGATGTTGAGTGTGATAGGCTGGCGGCGAGGGAGGGGGGGTGGTGGACTTTGGTTCATGAGCGCAAGGAGATGGATGAGCTGGCATAGGTGACGAAGGCAGACACAGTGACCAAGTCATTGGCGGGAAATAGATGTGATAAATGGTAAGGAAACCCTACATGCATCTTCAGACTGTCCAGTAAGATGGCAGAGTACTTGGTTCAACTGCCGATAGGATGGAGTGGTGTGATTCAGAAATGAGGCAATGGAGTGGATGGTTCACAGGAAGGTCAACATGGAATAAGGTTGGTAGGGTTTCTGCATACGGGGACAAGCGCCTGAATCTCTGAAATTTAAGAAAGACAGAATCAACGATTGAGTTACGTTGATCAGGTACACGGGCAGCTCTGAGAAGGGACTGATAGCCAGGTTTGACGTCTTAGGAAAACTCATGATAAAGGAGTCAGAACGGCCCTTGTTAAGGATGTGTACCATAGAAAGGTTGTCGGGAATGAATGAGTATGAACCTTCTGCACAAAGCTGAGGGGCCAGAGCAGGTGTACAAAGTGGGCAGGCACTGCTGGCAGAGGAGGAGACAAGGGCAGGGAGGGAGGGTTAGAGAGTAGGAAAAGCTGACGATAAGGTAGAGAAGTTAACGGGAACAGAAAGAAATGGAAGGCCCTTGGCAGGGGCAGAGGCATGGCGTCCAGGATGTTTACAGGTTGTGGGCCCGAGCCACCCCGCATGTGGAGAGGCTGATTGGTCTGGAGGCCGACCACCGCATTCCGGTTCTTTGTGAGGCCTGGAACGGTGGTGTTACAGGACTCATAAAGACTAAACTTTGAGGAGACCTTTTTGCTAACTCAAGGCTTGTCACACAGCATGCGACACAAAACAGAGAGAAGGAATGACTGTTTGGTCAGGGTTAAGTAGGGTGGTGGTGGTGAGTAAGGAGAGTGAGAACAGGTGTTGAGGCTGATTAGCAGTTAGTAGCAGCTGGAGCTTGTCGAGTTGCATGGGAGCTATGTTCAAGGCAACTAGTTAAGTGTTGCAAACAGTAGTGGAGGCTAATTGGCAATGGGTAGCAGCAGCTGGTGCTTGTTGAGTTGCGTTCAAGGCAACTAGTTAAGTCTTGCGTTCAAGTCTGATCTGTTCTCCTGAATTTTTGTTCATCCTTAACACCAAACACATGTGTCTGGGGGTTGCAAATACTTTTCTGTAGAAACAATAAGCTTCATGCGATTTCCAGAATATTGTTATTAAATTCATAGGAACAGACTGGATTGGGGAATCATAACAAGTGACATCAATAAGGGCTCATAGCTTTCATCTGTATTAACCTGGTCAGTCTATCTATGTAATTGAAAGATAAAGTGTTCATAATGTTTTGTAAGCTCAGTTTACTGTACACATACACAAACGTGCACAAACAGGAGTTTTGAGTCATGAAATAATTTGCAAGAGCAACAAACGACTGAGAGAGAGAAATAATCAAATAAAAGCTGTCTGAATGGAGTTCTTTACTTTCACCTGTGTGTATGTGTATGTGTGTGTGTGTGTGTGTGTGTGTGTGTGTGTGTGTGTGTGTGTGTGTGTGTGTGTGTGTGTGTGTGTGTGTGTTTTGGTTTTCAATTTGCAATGAAATGTATTTGAAACTGATATATTTGTTATTTTCTGGCAACAGCCTACGTTTAATTTTTATATATATATATATATATATATATATATATATATATAAAAATTTTGGGGGGCTACACCCTTTGTCTCGCCCGCCTCCTATAATATCTCTATCCCGCCTCCACACACAGCTGACCAATGAAAGCGTTTAGCTCACACAGAAGGACCAATCACTGAATAATGTACTCTGGAATCTGGAGCAATGGCGGTGTAATTCGGGTTTCCTTTTCGCGTCAACGGGTCGTTGTTCTGCTGCGTAAATGTATGAATCTACAAATCATCTAGATAGTCAGACACATGATGATGTTATAATTTGGGCTGTGAATATTTTGTATAGATCAATGAAAGTGTATGCGCCATGAGCGCACTTAATGTGAAGTCTGGAGCCGCATGGCGTAAGGAGGAGCGGCTTTTACGCAAATGTAGATTCTCATTGAGTCTGTCCAATGAGAGAACGGCTGAAGTTATTATTTTATAACGTCAGACAGCTGCATGGTGTAAATAGGCCCTGTATCTAGAACAATCTGAGGAGGTTTTCCACGGTAAGACATTTAACAAAAAGATATATATATATTATATGACAATCAGTGTTGTAGCGCGTCTTCAGCAAACCAAAATGTATCCAGCGACTGTAGCCTGTATCTCGTTCTGCCCCCCTGAATCGTCTGTAGACTGTTGCCTGTATCTATTTCTGCCCCATTGAATCGTCTTTAGCCTATTGGTAGATAGGCTATTATAGCACTGTCACTATTCTAGTCACAGTGCTATAGTAGATCTAAAGTAAATATCCTACAGGCATAGATTCCAACGTCATATGTCCAATATACATGAATAACGCCAGATTGGATTGATCCTAGGTTGACGTGTGTGTTTTTCCCCCAGATGGCCATGTCTCTGGCTGACAGAGCTCTAGGAGCCATCATTGGATCAGCTGTAGCCGACGCAGCAGGTAATAACTAATACAAATCGTTGGCGTTACTGTATAAATAGTTTGGACTTTTTTTTGTATAAATAAGGAGTTTTCCTTGACCAACTCTAGGTGCTATAGTTTCAGCCTGTAAATAGGGCGCAGTTTTTTGTAATTTTTATTTATTTGATTTTTTACAGATTTTCTATAATGTTGTTGGAATTTGGTTTATAGAGCTCCCATCACATGGTCTCTTCTCAGAGGCCAACATAGATAAGTGCTCACAAGTTAAGATTTAGAACATAAAATGGCATCATTGTATTCAGCATCAGTGTGTATTAATAACTCTGTGAAATAATGTTGAAAAACCTGCACCATCCCTTCTAGCCCAGCAATTTTCATTTTAAAGATTAAAAAAAACAAAGAACATACACATAATAAACAGATATTTACTTTGGCCATCAGCTTCCCCTCATGACATGACGTCAATTTGACTGTCAATCCCATCCCAGCCCAGCCCCTGCACTGGGTGTACGACCTGGATAAACTGGATGGCTTCCTGAATGAGGCCCCTACACCTGAGTTCAGGCCCAAGTCAGCCAACCCTTTCTACCGCCGTGACACGGGTAACCAGAGCTGCTATGGGGACCAGGCCTTCGTGTTGCTGGAATCACTGTCTGAATGTGGAGGTATAGTCAGTTGCATATTGTGCCACACTATAATAGAACAATTATTTTTTTTAACTAACTGTTCTCTTAAGATTAACCTCAAAACTATTCCTTTAGCTACACAGCATCTTCATAGATTCAGACCTCGTTGTTGTTTGTTTTGTTTTTTGTTCAGGTCTGAACGTCAATGATCTGAGGAAGAGGACGTATAACTTCTTTGGGCCCAGGTCCGAGTATGACACCCCTGTCAATGACCCGTACAGGGATAGGAGTGGTAAGGAAACCTGATGATGAAGGCTGAAAGGAATGAATACACTCCATTCAGGATGACGTAGTGGATAAATA
Source organism: Oncorhynchus mykiss (assembly GCF_057628025.1). NCBI lineage: Eukaryota > Metazoa > Chordata > Actinopteri > Salmoniformes > Salmonidae > Oncorhynchus > Oncorhynchus mykiss. Next base: position 87,864,259 of record NC_143029.1, on the reverse strand, counting down.
TAGTTGCATCTAAAATAAAACAAACATGACAGGACTGTATATATATATATATTTTTTAGGCTGTGGATATATACGACCAGCAGATCCCTAGCCTTAAATTTTACTTTACCCTAACCTCACCCCTTCCTCTATGTCAGGGGAAACTGGCCCCCAACCATGCATGTTAATGATTGTCAAAAAGCTGAATGTGTTGTATTGTGTGTCGTGTAAGGACCCAGACCCCAGCTGCCCATTGAGGGACCATGGCGACATGGAAGTATAAAGAGCTTCATGAAAAACATGGACGCAGGCAAGGAAGAAACAGGTAAACAATAATAAAAACAACATTATGTGTATACTATACGTACGTGATAGATGTAAAAATAAAGCCTTAGCAGCTCTAATCTTGCGTAATGTCTCTCTGGTCTTCTTCTAGGATGTGAGACGGACTTTCAGCCGGATGGCATAGCAAAGCTGGCTCCAATCGTTGCGTTGTATGCTGGGAAGCCTGACATGTTGGAGAAGGTAGAGGAGGCTGTCCGAGTCACTCAGAACAATGACGCGTGTGTGGCTGAGACACTGGCAGCAGCAAGGTCAGTTTCCTGTATGAAGGAAACATACTGTATGGCATGTACAGGTATCAGGACATGGTGATCACAAGAGCTCGGAGTTCAGGCGGGCCTTCGCGCTTCAGTGAATAAAGGAACGGAGGGATGCTCAACAACAATGACAGACATCATGTGAAGGACTTACCAAGAAAGACTTCCAAACGGACTAGGTAGAGGTAGAAAGGAGTTGGGAGTACTCCACACAAACAGCCAAACAGACTAGGTAGAAAGGAGTTGGGAGTACTCCACACAAACAGCCAAACAGACTAGGTAGAGGTAGAAAGGAGTTGGGAGTACTCCACACAAACAGCCAAACAGACTAGGTAGAAAGGAGTTGGGAGTACTCCACACAAACAGCCAAACAGACTAGGTAGAGGTAGAAAGGAGTTGGGAGTACTCCACACAAACAGCCAAACAGACTAGGTAGAGGTAGAAAGGAGTTGGAGTACTCCACACAAACAGCCAAACAGACTAGGTAGAGGTAGAGAGGAGTTGGGAGTACTCCACACAAACAGCCAAACAGACTAGGTAGAGGTAGAAAGGAGTTGGGAGTACTCCACACAAACAGCCAAACAGACTAGGTAGAGGTTGAAAGGAGTTGGGAGTACTCCACACAAACAGCCAAACAGACTAGGTAGAGGTAGAAAGGAGTTGGAGTACTCCACACAAACGTCCAAACAGACTAGGTAGAAAGGAGTTGGAGTACTCCACACAAACAGCCAAACAGACTAGGTAGAAAGGAGTTGGAGTACTCCACACAAACAGCCAAACAGACTAGGTAGAAAGGAGTTGGAGTACTCCACACAAACAGCCAAACAGACTAGGTAGAGGTTGAAAGGAGTTGGAGTACTCCACACAAACAGCCAACCAGACTAGGTAGAGGTAGAAAGGAGTTGGGAGTACTCCACACAGACAGCCAAACAGACTAGGTAGAGGTAGAAAGGAGTTGGGAGTACTCCACACAGACAGCCAAACAGACTAAGTAGAGGTAGAAAGGAGTTGGGAGTACTCCACACAAACAGCCAAACAGACTAGGTAGAGGTAGAAAGGAGTTGGAGTACTCCACACAAACAGCCAAACAGACTAGGTAGAGGTAGAGAGGAGTTGGGAGTACTCCACACAAACAGCCAAACAGACTAGGTAGAGGTAGAAAGGAGTTGGAGTACTCCACACAAACAGCCAAACAGACTAGGTAGAGGTAGAAAGGAGTTGGAGCACTCCACAAAAAAAAGGCAGATGAAAACATTTGCTGACTTTAATCCATTGTACAGGATGCGAACAGATGACTGACGTTTCAACATTGCAAAACACATCATTACAGACCTAATAACTCTGGTTATACACAGAGCAAAACACAACATTATAGACCTAATAACTTATACACAGAGCAAAACATATCATTACAGACCTAATAACTCTGGTTATACACAGAGCAAAACATATCATTACAGACCTAATAACTCTGGTTATACACAGAGCAAAACACATCATTACAGACCTAATAACTGGTTATACACAGAGCAAAACACAACATTATAGACCTAATAACTGGTTATACACAGAGCAAAACACATCATTACAGACCTACAGTGCCTTGCGAAAATATTCGGCCCCCTTGAACTTTGCGACCTTTTGCCACATTTCAGGCTTCAAACATAAAGATATAAAACTGTATTTTTTTGTGAAGAATCAACAACAAGTGGGACACAATCATGAAGTGGAACGACATTTATTGGATATTTCAAACTTTTTTAACAAATCAAAAACTGAAAAATTGGGCGTGCAAAATTATTCAGCCCCTTTACTTTCAGTGCAGCAAACTCTCTCCAGAAGTTCAGTGAGGATCTCTGAATGATCCAATGTTTACCTAAATGACTAATGATGATAAATACAATCCACCTGTGTGTAATCAAGTCTCCGTATAAATGCACCTGCACTGTGATAGTATCAGAGGTCCGTTAAAAGCGCAGAGAGCATCATGAAGAACAAGGAACACACCAGGCAGGTCCGAGATACTGTTGCGAAGAAGTTTAAAGCCGGATTTGGATACAAAAAGATTTCCCAAGCTTTAAACATCCCAAGGAGCACTGTGCAAGCGATAATATTGAAATGGAAGGAGTATCAGACCACTGCAAATCTACCAAGACCTGGCCGTCCCTCTAAACTTTCAGCTCATACAAGGAGAAGACTGATCAGAGATGCAGCCAAGAGGCCCATGATCACTCTGGATGAACTGCAGAGATCTACAGCTGAGGTGGGAGACTCTGTCCATAGGTCAACAATCAGTCGTATATTGCACAAATCTGGCCTTTATGGAAGAGTGGCAAGAAGAAAGCCATTTCTTAAAGATATCCATAAAAAGTGTTGTTTAAAGTTTGCCACAAGCCACCTGGGAGACACACCAAACATGTGGAAGAAGGTGCTCTGGTCAGATGAAAACAAAATTGAACTTTTTGGCAACAATGCAAAACGTTATGTTTGGCGTAAAAGCAACACAGCTCATAACCCTGAACACACCATCCCCACTGTCAAACATGGTGGTGGCAGCATCATGGTTTGGGCCTGCTTTTCTTCAGCAGGGACAGGGAAGATGGTTAAAATTGATGGGAAGATGGATGGAGCCAAATACAGGACCATTCTGGAAGAAAACCTGATGGAGTCTGCAAAAGACCTGAGACTGGGACGGAGATTTGTCTTCCAACAAGACAATGATCCAAAACATAAAGCAAAATCTACAATGGAATGGTTCAGAAATAAACATATCCAGGTGTTAGAATGGCCAAGTCAAAGTCCAGACCTGAATCCAATCGAGAATCTGTGGAAAGAACTGAAAACTGCTGTTCACAAATGCTCTCCATCCAACCTCACTGAGCTCGAGCTGTTTTGCAAGGAGGAATGGGAAAAAATGTCTGTCTCTCGATGTGCAAAACTGATAGAGACATACCCCAAGCGACTTACAGCTGTAATCGCAGCAAAAGGTGGCGCTACAAAGTATTAACTTAAGGGGGCTGAATAATTTTGCACGCCCAATTTTTCAGTTTTTGATTTGTTAAAAAAGTTTGAAATATCCAATAAATGTCGTTCCACTTCATGATTGTGTCCCACTTGTTGTTGATTCTTCACAAAAAAATACAGTTTTATATCTTCGTTTGAAGCCTGAAATGTGGCAAAAGGTCGCAAAGTTCAAGGGGGCCGAATACTTTTGCAAGGCACTGTAATTACTCTGGTTATACACAGAGCAAAACACATCATTACAGACCTAATAACTGGTTATACACAGAGCAAAACACATCATTATAGACCTAATAACTCTGGTTATACACAGAGCAAAACACAACATTATAGACCTAATAACTCTGGTTATACACAGAGCAAAACACATCATTACAGACCTAATAACTGGTTATACACAGAGCAAAACACAACATTATAGACCTAATAACTGGTTATACACAGAGCAAAACACAACATTATAGACCTAATAACTCTGGTTATACACAGAGCAAAACACATCATTACAGACCTAATAACTCTGGTTATACACAGAGCAAAACACAACATTACAGACCTAATAACTCTGGTTATACACAGAGCAAAACACATCATTATAGACCTAATAACTCTGGTTATACACAGAGCAAAACACAACATTATAGACCTAATAACTGGTTATACACAGAGCAAAACACAACATTATAGACCTAATAACTCTGGTTATACACAGAGCAAAACACATCATTATAGACCTAATAACTCTGGTTATACACAGAGCAAAACACAACATTATAGACCTAATACCTGGTTATACACAGAGCAAAACACAACATTATAGACCTAATAACTGGTTATACACAGAGCAAAACACAACATTATAGACCTAATAACTCTGGTTATACACAGAGCAAAACACAACATTATAGACCTAATAACTGGTTATACACAGAGCAAAACACATCATTACAGACCTAATAACTCTGGTTATACACAGAGCAAAACACATCATTATAGACCTAATAACTCTGGTTATACACAGAGCAAAACACATCATTATAGACCTAATAACTGGTTATACACAGAGCAAAACACAACATTACAGACCTAATAACTCTGGTTATACACAGAGCAAAACACAACATTATAGACCTAATAACTCTGGTTATACACCGAGCAAAACACAACATTATAGACCTAATAACTGGTTATACACAGAGCAAAACACAACATTATAGACCTAATAACTCTGGTTATACACAGAGCAAAACACAACATTATAGACCTAATAACTGGTTATACACCGAGCAAAACACAACATTATAGACCTAATAACTCTGGTTATACACAGAGCAAAACACAACATTATAGACCTAATAACTCTGGTTATACACAGAGCAAAACACATCATTACAGACCTAATAACTGGTTATACACAGAGCAAAACACAACATTATAGACCTAATAACTGGTTATACACAGAGCAAAACACAACATTATAGACCTAATAACTCTGGTTATACACAGAGCAAAACACATCATTACAGACCTAATAACTCTGGTTATACACAGAGCAAAACACAACATTACAGACCTAATAACTCTGGTTATACACAGAGCAAAACACATCATTATAGACCTAATAACTCTGGTTATACACAGAGCAAAACACAACATTATAGACCTAATAACTGGTTATACACAGAGCAAAACACAACATTATAGACCTAATAACTCTGGTTATACACAGAGCAAAACACATCATTATAGACCTAATAACTCTGGTTATACACAGAGCAAAACACAACATTATAGACCTAATACCTGGTTATACACAGAGCAAAACACAACATTATAGACCTAATAACTGGTTATACACAGAGCAAAACACAACATTATAGACCTAATAACTCTGGTTATACACAGAGCAAAACACAACATTATAGACCTAATAACTGGTTATACACAGAGCAAAACACATCATTACAGACCTAATAACTCTGGTTATACACAGAGCAAAACACATCATTATAGACCTAATAACTCTGGTTATACACAGAGCAAAACACATCATTATAGACCTAATAACTGGTTATACACAGAGCAAAACACAACATTACAGACCTAATAACTCTGGTTATACACAGAGCAAAACACAACATTATAGACCTAATAACTCTGGTTATACACCGAGCAAAACACAACATTATAGACCTAATAACTGGTTATACACAGAGCAAAACACAACATTATAGACCTAATAACTCTGGTTATACACAGAGCAAAACACAACATTATAGACCTAATAACTGGTTATACACCGAGCAAAACACAACATTATAGACCTAATAACTCTGGTTATACACAGAGCAAAACACATCATTATAGACCTAATAACTCTGGTTATACACATAGCAAAACACAACATTATAGACCTAATAACTGGTTATACACAGAGCAAAACACAACATTATAGACCTAATAACTCTGGTTATACACAGAGCAAAACACAACATTATATACCTAATAACTCTGGTTATACACAGAGCAAAACACATCATTACAGACCTAATAACTCTGGTTATACACATAGCAAAACACAACATTATAGACCTAATAACTGGTTATACACAGAGCAAAACACAACATTATAGACCTAATAACTGGTTATACACAGAGCAAAACACAACATTATAGACCTAATAACTCTGGTTATACACAGAGCAAAACACATCATTACAGACCTAATAACTCTGGTTATACACAGAGCAAAACACATCATTACAGACCTAATAACTCTGGTTATACACAGAGCAAAACACATCATTACAGACCTAATAACTGGTTATACACAGAGCAAAACACAACATTATAGACCTAATAACTGGTTATACACAGAGCAAAACACAACATTATAGACCTAATAACTCTGGTTATACACAGAGCAAAACACATCATTACAGACCTAATAACTCTGGTTATACACCGAGCAAAACACATCATTACAGACCTAATAACTCTGGTTATACACAGAGAAAAACACATCATTATAGCCTTAATAACTCTGGTTATTCACAGAGCAAAACGCATCATTACAGACCTAATAACTCTGGTTATTCATTTAAAACCCAAATGTATTTTTCCTTCTTTCTGTTCCAGGATCCTAGAGCATTTCATCCTGAATGGTCCTGATGAGAAGGTCCTGGATTCTGTGCTTGATCAGCTCACTGACCCGGACAGGAAACAGCCACAGGACTTGGACAAAGCTGTGGTTGGTATGTGACTCAATGACTGGGAGGCCCACCCTGGCCTGTGTCCCAATAATCTGTCCTTTCTCTTAAAGTGTGCAGTCGTCCACTACTAACTATTCATGCATCCTGTATGAATAGTTACCATGGAAAAAAAGTAATTCTATTAGAATAAATATGTAATGATCTAACACATTTCTTATCAATTCTACTCTGTTTTAGGCCACATTTACCAGGTGAGGGAGAATCTGTCCAAGGCTCACCAGGATCTGATCCCCAGTGTGTTCCCCAACAGCTGTGGTCAGCTATGTCATTTACTTTTTTTTGTGGCGATATGAAATATAAACAGAATTAAACTATGGTTGTCCGTCCTCGTCTTGATCTCAGTCTGTCAGTTGTGTTCGAGTGGGTTTTTAGTGATCGGGTTGGGTATAGTGGCTGATGTTTTCTATTCTACTGTATGGTCTCGATCTCTTAGGTTTGCCTGGTTCGTTCCAAGCGGCGCTGCATGGGGTCCTGACGGCTAAGGAGTTTGATCAAGCTATCAGGGACACCATGGTCTGCGGAGGATGCACCTGCAGCAGGAGCTCCTTCATCGGTGCTTGTCTAGGGGCTCAGGTACCACGGACCCTTAACACTAGTTTTTTATTATTTGCCACTGACTTTGCTAATAGTTACTTACCGAAGAAAATGCTTAGTTCCCCTTTTTAAGATGAATGCCCAACGTGTACGTCGCTCTGGGCAAGAGCATCTGCTAAATGACTACAATGTAAAAATGTATCAGGGCTCTGGTATGGAACACTGTATAACTGGGACCTAACTAGGACCGAACTAGGACCTAACTAGGACCGAACTAGGACCGAACTAGGACCGAACTAGGACCTAACTAGGACCGAACTAGGACCTAACTGGGACCGAACTAGGACCTAACTAGGACCGAACTAGGACCGAACTAGGACCTAACTAACTGTGGATCTCTTCTGGATGTTCTGGTGACTTACTGATATGACTCGGGTAACTATGGACACTATCAAACAGGGCTTTACTTGGTCAGGTAACTATGGACACTATTAAACAGGGCTGTACCTGGTCAGGTAACTATGGACACTATCAAACAGGGCTTTACTTGGTCAGGTAACTATGGACACTATTAAACAGGGCTGTACCTGGTCAGGTAACTATGGACACTATCAAACAGGGCTGTACCTGGTCAGGTAACTATGGACACTATTAAACAGGGCTGTACCTGGTCAGGTAACTATGGACACTATTAAACAGGGCTGTACCTGGTCAGGTAACTATGGACACTATTAAACAGGGCTGTACCTGGTCAGGTAACTATGGACACTATCAAACAGGGCTTTACTTGGTCAGGTAACTATGGACACTATCAAACAGGGCTGTACCTGGTCAGGTAACTATGGACACTATTAAACAGGGCTGTACCTGGTCAGGTAACTATGGACACTATTAAACAGGGCTGTACTTGGTCAGGTAACTATGGACACTATCAAACAGGGCTGTACCTGGTCAGGTAACTATGGACACTATTAAACAGGGCTGTACCTGGTCAGGTAACTATGGGCACTATCAAACAGGGCTGTACCTGGTCAGGTAACTATGGACACTATTAAACAGGGCTGTACCTGGTCAGGTAACTATGGACACTATCAAACAGGGCAGTACCTGGTCAACTCGGGGACATACCTCTAATGTATCTCTTCTGTATAATCTGATGTTCTAGGGTCAGCAGTTTCCTGGCCATGTTTATGACTTGGCTGGGAAAGACTACTACTAAGACTGTTCAAGTCACGTATGGTCATGAAAAACTTGTGTCTTTATATTAAATATACATTTCATTATGGTTAGATGTTTTTTTTGTTTTTTTTTATGAACTCAAAAAATAATATTACTAACGTTTTTATACAATGTTTTTATCCGTACAGATTGGGCTTCAAGGCATCCCTAACTCATGGAAGACCAAGACACTACGGTACAACTCTCTCCTGGAACTCGGCAAAAAAGTGACTGAACGTTATCACCAAATGTAATCCAACTACTTCTGACCGTTTATTATTCACATTCTAGATGACCACGTATGTAATGTAACCTTATTACCACCCGTTCCCACTATCTTCACTGACTGGTGCACTTTGACAGAACGTTAAATGAAGGTCCCAGCCTAGACTAGTGGCTTGGAACTGGATGCTCTTGATTCTGTTGACCCGTAGCATGTTGTATGAAGATGTTTCTACTTGTTATTTTCAATGAAGGCATTTCTATAATAAAGCCATCCTTATAAACACTTCCTCTGTGACTTGATGTTTGTAAAGCCCACCATGGCTAGGAGATACGCTCCTGGAGTAATGTGAAGATGACACAGATGCCTAAAGAAAGATCTGGTAAAAGTGGGTTTAACGTGAGGTGAAATGTAGGTTAAAATGGCCCCCTCCATTAGATATGCGCTGGCCTAAAGCCCAGTCTGTTCAGTCAGTCTATGACCACAACTCCTTACCACAGGATTACACTGTAGTCTGTCTGAGATTAAACCATGTTCTTTTCCCTAATGTTTAGAGAACATTCCCAGAACATTCCTACATTTCTTGAACAAGAACATATTGGCCAGAACCACCCTTCCTGGACACTGTCCATTCCAATCTCTGAACTCATACACACAAGTTGAACTTGCGAGCACGCGTGGTTGCACGCACGCACGCTCACACACACACACACACACACACACATGCTCACACACACACACACACACACCACACACACACACACACACACACACCACACACACACACACACACACACACACACCACACACACACACACACAGCCAAAGGTTAAATAAAAAATGTTTAAAATAAAAACACCATTGCAATGATATGAGTTCCCCAATGAACTGCAGAAAGAGTATGGCATGTTCTCATGTAACTTTATGTATTTTATTCAACATGGGATTCTTTTTCTCCCGCCTAAGACCCTCTCTCACCACATCTGACACGGAAAAGCGTTTTCATTCATTCATTTTCTCCCCAATCGATTATGGAAATGCAGTATTTGGGGGTCAAATGATATAGCTCATCTAAAACCGTGTTCAACAATTCTCCTTGTCTACGAATCCCTAAATGGAATTGAACCTGCCTATCTGTCAGACCTACTCTCCCCCTATGAACCTCCACCCACGCCATGTTCAACTCAGGTCAAACTGCTCCATGGCCCCAGGACCTGGCTCCTCCCACGCACCACACAGTTGGAACTCCCTTCCTGACAAACTCAGGGCTGTTCAGACAGTTGGGGCTTTTAAAGCAGGCCTTGAGACTCAGACGGTTGGGGCTTTTAAAGCAGGCCTTGAGACTCAGACGGTTGGGGCTTTTAAAGCAGGCCTTGAGACTCAGACGGTTGGGGCTTTTAAAGCAGGCCTTGAGACTCAGACGGTTGGGGCTTTTATTAAAGCAGGCCTTGAGACTCAGACGGTTGGGGCTTTTATTAAAGCAGGCCTTGAGACTCAGACGGTTAGGGCTTTTATTAAAGCAGGCCTTGAGACTCAGACGGTTAGGGCTTTTATTAAAGCAGGCCTTGAGACTCAGACGGTTAGGGCTTTTATTAAAGCAGGCCTTGAGACTCAGACGTTTATTTTTCTCCTAGATCTTTTATTTTATGCACTTTGAGATTATTCTTGTATAATTAAAAGCGCTTTACAAATGTTATTATCTCTGAAATAAGTAAGAATTATTGTGACTGATTTGATTTCAGGAAAAGTATTTTGTATTCATTTACAATTTTCTCCCCCTGCAGAACTACAAGGCCACAGTGAAAAGGTAAGTGATCTCCCTCCTGTCTCTCTTGACTCTGTGGTTCTGAACCCAACCCCCCACAGCAGCACTGACTTGACTCTGTGGTTCTGAACCCAACCCCCCACAGCAGCACTGACTTGACTCTGTGGTTCTGAACCCAACCCCACAGCAGCACTGACTTGACTCTGTGGTTCTGAACCCAACCCCACAGCAGCACTGACTTGACTCTGTGGTTCTGAACCCAACCCCACAGCAGCACTGACTTGACTCTGTGGTTCTGAACCCAACCCCACAGCAGCACTGACTTGACTCTGTGGTTCTGAACCCAACCCCACAGCAGCACTGACTTGACTCTGTGGTTCTGAACCCAACCCCCCACAGCAGCACTGACTTGACTCTGTGGTTCTGAACCCAACCCCCTACAGCAGCACTGACTTGACTCTGTGGTTCTGAACCCAACCCCACAGCAGCACTGACTTGACTCTGTGGTTCTGAACCCAACCCCCTACAGCAGCACTGACTTGACTCTGTGGTTCTGAACCCAACCCCCACAGCAGCAATGACTTGACTCTGTGGTTCTGAAGCCAACACGGGAAGCTTTTCGGGATGTTTTGTTATTTCTGTATAACAAAAGATTTTACACCTGGGATCAATGGGATTAAAAAAATATATATATCCACAATTTGTGGGTGTGGTCGAGGGGGAATTCAGTATTATTACGTTTATATTGACTGACTATATGTGCATATCTACCTCAATGACCCTGTACCCCTGCACATGGACTCAGTACTGGTAGCCCGTGTATATAGCCAAGTTATTGTTACTCATTGTGTATTTTTACATGCTATTTTTTCTATATTTTTCTCTCTGCATTGTTGGGAAGGGTTCACTGTTAGTCTACAACTGTTGTTTAAGAAGCATGTGACAAATACAATTTGATTTGACTTTGAATGTATCACTATTTCTCAGGGTTATTCAGATAAGAGTGTTTATCGAGTTTATAGTTATCTTTTACTTTCCCCTCATTTGAACAGATACAACCAAGAAAGGAGGCAAGAAGAAGGGTGGCTCCATGCAGACTGTGTCGTCCCAGTTCAGGGTGAGCTTCTGAAATGTGTCTATTCAGTCCTTCAAAAGGAGCCTTGACGATGATCAATTATTTCGGAGAAAATGGTTTGTAACCCTCTTACAGGAGAACTTGGGCAAGCTGATGACCAACTTGAGCAGCACTCATCCTCACTTTGTGCGCTGCCTGATCCCCAACGAGTCAAAGACTCCAGGTGTATATTGAGTTAAATAGGACATCTTATCAGTACAGTATCACTACCCTTAACCATCTGAATCTTTAACCTGTTTATGAATATTAAAAGAGTCTTGGTTTGTTTTACCAGGTCTGATGGAGAACTTCCTGGTTATCCACCAGCTCAGGTGTAATGTTGTTCTGGAGGGTATAAGGATCTGCAGAAAGGGCTTCCCCAGCAGAATCATCTATGCTGACTTCAAGCAGAGGTACATATATATAAACACTAATGTAAACACAGAATTTCTGCTCCAAGGGTTTCCCGACATCAGAATAGGCTCAGGGATTGACATAACTTTTTTAGCAACTTATCCGCACCCGGAGGACACTTCAATCTAATTCTTCTGAGTAGTCTAAATGCTTGATATTGTGATCTTTTTTAATTCTCCATTCTGACAACTTAAATCTATAATCTGCTTGTCCCCCAAAAAATGTACTTGCCCCGGACAAGTGCCCTGAGGCTTACCTTTTACGTCATTTAACCAAGCTATTGCAACTTGGCATATGTTAAAAATGTCTCCTCATTCAGGTATAAAGTACTGAATGCCAGTGTCATCCCCGAGGGCCAGTTCATGGACAACAAGAAGGCTTCTGAGAAGCTACTTGGGTCCATTGATATAAATCACGAGGTTTATAAATTTGGACACACCAAGGGTCAGTCAAATACAACCCAGCCATGGCTGACAACAAAACACAACTACAAAAATGTAAACCACAATGTAACTAATGGAGTATAAAGGTGGAAAAACAATGGGTTTTGAGAAGGAGGCCGAAGTGAGAGGGCGCGATGAGAAGGCAATTGAGATTCTCCCAGACACACACAAACAAACAACCCTGTTCCATAAAGCCCCTCCACCAGAAAGGAGTACTAGAAAATATTTGCCTGAACCTAGCCTAGCTAGTCAAACATTACTAATAATATAGAAGATAAACTCAATCAGTCTACTGGTGTTGTTCCCCTCTTTTGATTCAATATTTTTATTTTTTTTTTAGGTATTTTCAGAACAGATTCTAATTTCGTTGTTTCTCAAGTTGTCAGTTCGACCATTTTACACACTCAGTTGGAACGAGGCTAGTCTACCAGTTACAGTGCTTTGAGCTTATGGTTTGCCTGTGCCTCTTTAACTGATGTCTGACAGAATGATATGAATTTAATATTCTTCAAATTATTGAACCTCAAATAATTATCTGGCATATCAAAAAATATATATCTGTGAAGAGACACACACACACACACAGGCACACATACACACGATAAGACACGCACCCTACACACACGTTCACGTGGATTTTGTATTGTAGATATATGATAGAGTAGTGGCTTAAGGGAACACACCGGATGTGTTGTGAAAATAGTTTTGTGTTGTGAAAAGAATGCCAAGAGTGTGCAAAGCTGTCATCAAGGTCAAAGGTTGGCTATTTATAAAATAATCTCAAATATAAAATATATTTAGATTTGTTTAACACTTTTTTGGTTACGACATGATTCCATATGTGTTATTTATTAGTTTTGATGTCTTCATTTATTATTCTACAATGTAGAACATAATACAATAATAAAGAAAACCCCTTGAATTAGTAGGTGTCCTAAAACTTTTGACCGGTAGTGTAAATCTAAAAGACAGTATGGATATGATGTGTAACGGATGTGAAACGGCGCTAAATAGCGTTTCAATCGGTGACGTCACTTGCTCTGAGACCTTGAAGTAGTGGTTCCGCAACTTTTGTGGAGCGATGGGTAACGATGCTTCGTGGGTGACTGTTGTTGATGTGTGCAGAGGGTCCCTGGTTAGCGCCCGGGAATGGGCGAGGGAACGGTCTAAAGTTAAACTGTTACAGATGCATTGGAAATGGTGTGTATAGCCTACACACTGGTCTAGAATATCAAACACTTGTCATGTAAAGATATCCCCTGATATGGTCCCTTTTCACCCAGAGTGTAGGCTATACAATTTGTTTTATTTTTATAACACCATCCAAAAGAGCACTAGGGAGATTATATATTACGAAACGGAATAGAGCTGAGCACAGGCACAATCCTAGAGGAAAACCTGGTTCAGACTGCTTTCCAACACACAGTAGGGGAACAATTCACCTTTCAACAAGACACGGCCAAATACATACTATACACCAAAATATATACTTACCAAGGTGACAACGGGTATGAATACAAATTGAAGGCGCTATATATTTCTCTAATATGCGTGGGAATACTTTAGAACATATTTCCAAAATTAAAATCACATCATTTTCTGGTGTTTGTACAGTCGTTTATGTCCAACAAATTATTGACTTTTGTGTTTTAAATCCTTTGTTTGGGGAACCCTGTCATGGTCTGTCCGCAAGATATTATTGTGTGCATAATCTGTAACAAAATGAGCCAGGTTTTCATCCAATTGGCAATACATTTTCATGGTAATATTCAAAAAAATATTCATAAAAACAACATGGGCATTTTCCCACCAGAGATGTTTACATCAAATTGAGTTGTTGCGGGAAAAAAAATATGTGCGTGATGAGGTAGTGCACAGAAAAATACCTTTTGCGGTTAAAACATGGGTTTCCCTTGCATTTTCAACCCTGCTGGTTGTTCTCTCACAGAAAATGTAACATTAAATAGCGTGTGCCCACTCTGGTGTGAACACCTGCGCTCCAGCCAACAGCGCGCAGATACAGTGCGGGTATAGCCTACATCAGTGGTTCCCCGAACTTTTCGGTTACTGTACCACCAGTACCCCTGAAGTGCCTCCTTATGTACGTTTTACTGTTAGGCCAATGGTCTCACGAGTCTTCCAAAGTACCCCCTGCCCCTGGTTGGGAACCACTGGCCTAAATGATGAGACTATTATGGACAAAAGAGCGAGATTCTTTGTATTTGTCAAATGGCAGCCAAGCATCGGAAAGGAGCATCAAGCTTCATCACTTTGCACTTTTACCATCCTGTGAATTTTGATCATCATTCATATCATCTGTAGCCTAATTAACTACACGCTTTCCCGACGACTCATAGCGGAAGGATCGCATCACATGTCATCGAGTGATTACAACATTTCTCGCATAATTAATTTTACTGAAACAAAAAGATCCCACCATGTCTATCATATTTAGCTTTGTCTACATTTGAAAAAAAATATGTTTCCATCCTGCCTTACATTACATTTTCTTATCCGACATGTACTTTACTCGCATAAAAAATGTTGGATGAAATCTGGCCATGGGAAATGCACAAATCCGGTCTGTTGTTTCGTGAGAACTTTGTTCTGAGAATTCTCACATTCTCCAAAGTGTTCCCTTTCAATTGCTATCATGGTGATGCATATGTGTAGTGGGTTATTTGCGGTATAACTCAAAGTAAATGATATTCAGGTGATACCTTTTCTTATTTTCTGGTCTGAGTATATTCATTCCTTCACGGTCAGGCGTGTTATGCAGTAGATTGAATTACAATAAGGAGTCAGGACACAAGAGGGCGCTCTTACTTTTTTGTTGGACTAGCGATCAAGGCAAATGACTTTTGAACTGTCACTTGATGTAGTTGAATCATTCTCATGTGCTTACTTTTCCCACTGCGTTTCAGGTAAAGATTCCTTTATTTGTCCAAACCGAGAGTGTTGAGAATTTATAAGGAACACGGTGTGACATTCTTTAAGATGTTTATCGGTAACAAATGAATACATTTGACCAGAATGCAATGAAGCTAATAAGCTCTGGAGCTAAAATATCTAGCTATCAAGAGGGACTGCTAGTTAGTTTTAGAGGGGTGCCGCCAGTGAATCTCAGGTATGCTGTCCATATTCAAACAACTATTTTGTAATACATATTGCAGTCAATGTATCAGACTGTATAATTGTATAAAAGGGAGAATATGTAATCTCATGTTTTAAAGGGAGATGCAGAATGTAGTTGTGCTGGTTTTACTGTAAATCACTGTCATGGTTGTATTATAAACCTTTTGAACTGGTGTCGTGCTGATCCTGTCGTCATGAAATGAAGGGGCTTTCTATACTAGACTGGAACAATATGTGAATGTTCTTAGTGTGTTCATGGATGAGATTGAAATACTACATGTTGTTGTATTTGGCAGTGTTTCTGTTATTTTGTGAATATCATTCAGAGTTTAATTTCCTATTTATGTAAAGTTATTTCATATATGGGTTGGGGCGATGTCAACCTTTGTCCTATCATGATTATGTACCAATTAAACATTGTGATATGATGGTAGCGCCCCCTATTGGCCAATAATAATAAATAAAAACAGCGAACTAGAATGCTACAGCTGGATGAATCATGACGAAATGTGATGTTGTTAAAAGCCTGGGCAGAGGCTAGGTTCAGGCAAATATTTTCTAGTACTCCTTTCAGGTGGAGGGGCTTTATGGAACAGGGTTGTTTGTTTGTTTGTGTGTGTGTGTGTCTGGGAGAATCTCAATTGCCTTCTCATCGCGCCCTCTCACTGCGGCCTCCTTCTCAAAACCCATTGGATGAGAAAGCCAGCGGAGGTCCCTCTACTCTGACCTCATCCAATGGGTTTTGAGAAGGAAGCCGAAGTGAGAGGACGCGAGAAGTATGCCATTGAGATTCTCCCAATGCCTGTGTGGCGTACACACGATGGATCAGTGACAGTGATGAAAGACGGTCTGACAGCAGTGAATAAAAGGACCACTGAGTGGTCAATCTGACGTCTGCATTGGGCCCGTGCAGCATTTATGGTGATACGGCCTCTGCAGAAGTCAGGACATTCATACTTATTGTGCTTCGCGGAGCAGCGCAGAGCTATTGTGAAGGAAGTTGTCAAAGAAGTGTGTTTGTGTTTATACAGGACCTGTCGTCCCTGCTACCGTCAACCAATCACGTCAATGCGGAGCTTTACAGAGCCCTTCTGCATTGTTAAAACATTTGGGAGTCGCAAGGAGCACATTTTGACCTCTGCATACATCCGGAGGCTCTGCAATTGCATCACACCATCCATATAAGAGCCTCCAACCCCATTTTCTGATCAAGCATAAATTGGCTTTTAGATTATACAACATGGGCTGGATAGAAGCAGTCTACCGTCCTCAGAAATGGATAATAGCACTTTAGGATAGCACCTTCTTATGCTAGAACATTTGGGAAGTAAGATACTGTTCTTAACTTTAAAGGTTCACTGTACCTTCAAAGGTAACAATTCAACAACAGACCACGTCTTTTTGTCAAATTGACTGGGGCCAGCAAATCTGTTGTCAAATTGACTGGGACCAGCAAATCTGTTGTCAAATTGACTGGGACCAGCAAATCTGTTGTCAAATTGACTGGGACCAGCAAATCTGTTGTTGTCAAATTGACTGGGACCAGCAAATCTGTTGTTGTCAAATTGACTGGGACCAGCAAATCTGTTGTTGTCAAATTGACTGGGACCAGCAAATCTGTTGTCAAATTGACTGGGACCAGCAAATCTGTTGTTGTCAAATTGACTGGGACCAGCAAATCTGTTGTCAAATTGACTGGGACCAGCAAATCTGTTGTCAAATTGACTGGGACCAGCAAATCTGTTGTCAAATTGACTGGGACCAGCAAATCTGTTGTTGTCAAATTGACTGGGACCAGCAAATCTGTTGTCAAATTGACTGGGACCAGCAAATCTGTTGTTGTCAAATTGACTGGGACCAGCAAATCTGTTGTTGTCAAATTGACTGGGACCAGCAAATCTGTTGTCAAATTGACTGGGACCAGCAAATCTGTTGTTGTCAAATTGACTGGGACCAGCAAATCTGTTGTCAAATTGACTGGGGCCAGCAAATCTGTTGTTGTCAAATTGACTGGGGCCAGCAAATCTGTTGTTGTCAAATTGACTGGGGCCAGCAAATCTGTTGTTGTCAAATTGACTGGGGCCAGCAAATCTGTTGTTGTCAAATGAACTGGGGCCAGCAAATCTGTTGTTGTCAAATGAACTGGGGCCAGCAAATCTGTTGTTGTCAAATGAACTGGGGCCAGCAAATATCCTGTTGTCAAATGAACTGGGGCCAGCAAATCTGTTGTCAAATTGACTGGGGACAGAAATTCTCTTGTTGTCAAATGAACTGGGGCAGAGCGGTTTTTACATGTTTGATGCTTACCCTTTGCTCACCCCAGTCAATTTAAGAAGTATTTTGTTGACCAATAAGAAGACTGCACCATTAGAATGCAATTTTGTGTGGAAACAAATATTGTGAATCTATCATTCCACTATTACTGTAGATATATTAAGGAACATTTCTGAAATTACAATGCAAAAATATTACATATAACTCCTTTAACTTTTCTTAAAGCTTTTATGATTGGCCTAGTAGGAGCACAGATTATTGGCTATTTGGTTTTCAGCTTTGCATGGAGGGATTTTCCCAGCCCGCATGGATAATTTATTTATTAATAAGCTTAAACTTGATTCAACTTGTCATTCGATTTTTCTACAGGTTATTGAGATTGTTTGTTCTCTCTCATGGCTACCTCATAAATGTTTTGGCTTTTCAAATAATTTCTTAAGATGGAATTCATTGTTTGATCGGGAGAAAGTGATTCATAAAATCGATTTTAAAAAGTGTAGCCTATAGCTCAAAGTTATATTCATAGCCGATCGAATAGAGAGAGAAGGGAATATAGGCACAAGATAGTTAAGGAGTGTCCGTTATGAAAAATATAGTCTAAGGCCCATGCATCCGACAGAGAGAGAAACCATGGTTACTAACTGGACATTTAGCTCTGCTTTGGTGGAATTCTCCAGCTCCGTCTGGTCCACATTCCTCTTGCCTTCTGTATTTAACTTATTTATTGAAGTAGGTTATAGCAGATAGGAATAGGCAAATTACTCTCACTGTCAAACAACAATAATTTAGATTTATGGATCGTAAGTCCTTGAATCCATAGCTGTCTATGAATTTGAAAGTGGTTGCATTTCTCCAGCTTCATCCCACAGCTGTTTAACCCCCCCCCAAAAAATGACCGCTTTGTTGTTGTTGGAATACCAGATTGCTCCTTTAATTAAAGTACAGTATTTTTATGGTATGAAAAAACTGTTTGCTGAGTAATAAATCCAACGTCACAAGAGGTATGTAGGCCTACATGTTTTTAATCAACAATCATTTTCACCATGAAAATCATATTTTATGCAACACAGGAAAATGATATAAGACTTCGGTCTTGTTTATTCAGCAACTTCTTTTCCCTGTGAGAAGAAAGAAAAGAATGGATCAGTATTAACAATGAACATGCAATATATACTCTATGTATTCAAAAGTATGTGGACACTCCATTTCATGAAGCTCACGACGAACAGTTCTTGTTCTGACATTTCTTCCAGAGGCAGTTTGGAACTTGGTAGTGAGTGTTGCAACCCGAAGACAGAATATTTTTTACACGCTACGTGTGAGCTTGTGGCCTACCACTTCGCGGCTGAGCCGTTGTTGCTCTTAGACGTTTCCACTTCACAATAACAGCACTTACAGTTGACCGGGCAGCTCTAGCAGGGCAGACATTTTAGAAATGACTTGTTGGAAAAGTGGCATCCTATGACGATGCCATGTTGAAAGTCACTGAGCTCCTCAGTTTTGCCAATGTTTGTCTATGGAGATTGCATGGCTTTGTGCACGGATTCTATACACCTGGCAGCAACTGGTGTGGCTGAATAACCAAATCCACTATTTTGAAGGGGTGTCCACATACTTTTGTGTATATAGTGTATCTTAAATATGTTTCATTGAGTGTAAGAGGATTTATTGACTTCTGTGAAGACTGAATCAGAGGTGGTGTTGATGTGGTCATATCTGAGAATGAGTCAGATGTAGAATTAGTGGCAGCTCTGTACCTTTCCAGTGTCGCGGGTCTTGGCTCTGAGCTTGTTGACTTGAGTCTCAGCGATGTCAGCACGCTCCTCAGCCTCCTCCAGTTCATGCTGAACCTTCCGGAACTTAGACATGTGGCCGTTGGCTTGTTCCTCCTGTGTGAGGAACAGAGAGGGAGAGCACAACATCAGCATTCAAAGTTTGAAGCTTCAGGTAGCAAATTAATATATATTTTTTTTAAGGTATTTTAATTAAATTTTTATTTTCATTGACAGATTTAGGATTGCACTGTATATAGGGAGATAGATGATACAGTAGAGAAAGTGGGTGTCGTAAATGTGCATCCAACCACTGCCTCCAGTGCCTATTGTAAGTATTCACCCCTCTTCACATTTTGTGTTACAAAGTGGTATTAAAATGGTTTTAAAATTGTTTAATTGTCAACAAGCTACACATAATTGTCTGGAACATATGCAAAACCATATGGAGTATGTTTTTTTTCAGTTGAACTGGTAACATTTTGATTTGTTTTCATCATGTGGTATGATTTCTCATGACATTATTTATGGAGAAATATTCTTCAAACTGTCTTGGAAGGGATCATCACGCAAAGTGTTAATCAATTGTACATAAAACTGGCAAATATATGAATTATTGTTGATGATGAACTAAGCAATGTTATCCATTCCAAATGAGTGACACAATTGCGTTTTGGGGTATATTTTGTAAATGAACTCGTGATTATATATTTTATTATATATGTGATGGAACATCTTTTAAGAATTATTGAAAAATAAAACACTATATCTTGACTAGATAAGTATTCACTCCCCTGAGTCAACACATGCTATAAACAAATTAATTTAGCAACAATTACAATAAGAGTATTTTTTGGGCTATCCTAAGTCTATAGGAGCTTTGCACATCTGAATTGTGCAATACTTGCCTATTTTTCTTCAGAAAATTATTCAAGCTCAGTCAATTTGGTTGTTGATCATCGCTAGACAGCCATTTTCTAGTCTCACAATATATGTCTAAGCAATTATATGTCAAAACTGTAACTAGGCCACTCAGGAATGTTCACTGTCTACCTGGTAGGCGACTGCAGTGTAGATTTGACCTTGTGTTTTAGGTTGTCTTGCTGAAAGGTAAATTCATCTCCCAGTGTCAGGTGGAAAGCGGGACTGAATCAGGTTTTCCCTCTATGATTGTGCCTGTGCTTAGCTCCATCCCCCCCCCCCCCCCCGAAAAACTCCCTCGCACTTGTCGATGACAAGCATACCAGTAACATGATGCAGCCATCATCATGCTTGAAAATATTGAGAGTGGTACTCAGTGATGTGTTGGGTTTGATTTGCCCCAAACCTAACACTTTTTATTCCGGAAAAAAACGTTTATTCCTTTGCCACATTTTTTTGCAGTTTTACTTTAGTGCCTTTGTTGCAAACAGGATGCATGTTTAGGAATATTCTGTGCAGGCTTCCTTCTTTTCACTCTGTCAATTAGATTAGCATTGTGAATTAACTACAATGTTGTTTATCCTATCCTCAGTTTTCTCCTATCACAGCCATTAAACTCTGTAACTGTTTTAAAATCACCATTGGCCTCATGGTGATATCCCTGAGTGGTTTCCTTTCTCTTCGGCAACTGAGTTAAGAAGGACGCCTTTATCTTTGTATTGACTGGTGTGTATTGATACACCATACAAATTCTAGAATAGTTTTGTAAGCTTTCCAATGATATCAAACTCAACCTTTTATCTTTTCCAATGAGGAAAATATGGCTGTCTCATGGTAGTGAGGTCAAAGTAGGTTTTAACTTTTAATACCCCTATCTTCATAATGTTTTGACATTCAGTTCCAAAAAGTAACTTTCTGACCACTTCTACCACTTCTAAATATGTTCTACCACTTCTAAATATGTTCTACCATATCTTCTACCACTTCTAAATATGTTCTACCACTTCTAAATATGTTCTACCACTTCTAAATATGTTCTACCATATCTTCTACCACTTCTAAATATGTTCTACCACTTCTAAATATGTTCTACCACTTCTAAATATGTTCTACCATATCTTCTACCACTTCTAAATATGTTCTACCACTTCTAAATATGTTCTACCATATCTTCTACCACTTTTAAATATGTTCTACCATATCTTCTACCACTTCTAAATATGTTCTACCATATCTTCTACCACTTCTAAATATGTTCTAACATATCTTCTACCACTTCCAAATATGTTCTACCATATCTTCTACCACTTCTAAATATGTTCTACCATATCTTCTACCACTTCTAAATATGTATGGCAAGTTATGTTCAAATCAAAAGGTGATTCAAATCAAGTGGAACGACCCAGGAAGAACGACAATTAACGGATTAAAACATTTTTTGGACATTTTACCGTAATTCTCTTACCAAACTTTGCATCTGCACAGTTTTTCCAGTAAATGTGTAATTAATTTATTATTTTTTTTAATAGTGTAAATTGTTAAAAATAGTAATTGTGCATAGAGTTGGTTGCTATGTTAAAATGTATAAATCAATGTTTTTTTTGTTTGGCATTTTAAAGTAAAAAAAAAATCGGACTCAGCTCAATTACATCTTTTCTATTCACTTTGACATTATGTAGAGTTTGTGACCTCCCCTAAAAAAAATAACTATTTCAATCCCACTTTGTAACACAACAAAATGTGAAAACATCCAATGGGGGTGAATACTTAAAGAAGGCTGTATGTGATCCAGCTCGACCACTAGACTAGTCCCCCTCCTTCAAGTTGGTCAAATGTAGACATGGGAGTAACTCAAAAAATGTGCATAATTTCTTCAGCAATTACTTGCACTATCAATTGAGTCATTGGTGGCTGATGTGCAGTAGCAACACTTACTTCAACTTGTAATGTCTCCTAGGGAAGAAATATGTTTTTGAATGTATGCTTTCAGAGTATTTGACTAATGAAGGGTGCTCACCGCTTCCTCAGCCTGTCTCTTGTAGGCCTTCACTTTCATCTGGAGCTTATCTACCAGGTCCTGAAGTCTGACAACGTTCTTCTTGTCCTCCTCAGTCTGTGGGAGAAGATCAAAGAATCAAAGCCCAATAGTTTTATACACAAACCTGTCTGTGTTTGTGTCTACCCACTGGGCAAAGGCATCAAATCAACATCTATTTCACATTGGTTCAATGTATTTTCATTGAAATGCGGTGGAAACGATGTTGATTTAACCAGTGTGCTCAGTGGGAAGTGTTTGAAGAAGGTGCTTTCTCTTACCTGGTAAGTGAGCTCCTTGACTCTGCGCTCATACTTGCGGACTCCCTTGACTGCGTCTGCACCTCTTCTCTGCTCGGCCTCCACCTCAGTCTCGAGCTCGCGCACCTTTGTGAAATAAATGAACGTAGGCATTTGTTTGAGGGGGTGAAATCAGATATAACAAATCTTTGTTAAACAGATGTATATTCTTCTACTCAGTCAAGGAGGCAAAATTGTTGTCTGTTCCTATGTACTTTTACAATTTTTATTGAGGGGGTCTGTATTGATAACAGCTTTTCATTATGTAGTTTGGTTATAGACAGAAAAAGTCATTACGCAATGCTCCTGTCTATTGTTACAGTGCATTCAGAAAGTATTCAGACCCTTTCCCCTTTTCCACATTTAGTTACGTTACAGCCTTATTTTCTCCTCGTCAATCTGACATCACAATACCCCATAATGACATCACAATACCCCAAGATGACATCACAATACCCCATAATGACATCACAATACCCCAAGATGACATCACAATACCCCATAATGACATCACAATACCCCAAGATGACATCACAATACCCCATAATGACAAAACAAAAACTTTTTTTTTTTTATGTTCGCAAATGTATTATAAAACTAAACACAAATACCTTATTTACATAAGTATTCAGACCCTTTGCTATGAGACTCGAAATTGAGCTAAGTTGTATCCTCTTTCCATTGATCATCCTTGAGATGTTTCTACATCTTGATTGGAATCCACCTGTGGTAAAATCAATTGATTGGACATGATTTGGAAAGTCATACACCTGTCTATATAAGGTCCCAAAGTTGGCAGTGCCATGAGATTCTCTGGTCTGAAGAAACCAAGATTGAACTCTTTGGCCTGAATGCCAAGCGTAACATCTGGAGGAAACCTGGCACCATCCCTACGGTGAAGCATGGTGGTGGAAGCATCATGATGTGGAGAGGTTTTTCAGCTGCAGGGAGACTAGTCAGGGAAAGGTGAAGGGAGCAAAGTACAGAGAGATCCTTGACAAAAACCTTCTCCAGAGCACTCAGGATTTCCAAAAGGACAACAACCCTAAGCACACAGCCAAGAGAATGCAGGAGTGGCTTCGGGACAAGTCTCTGAATGTGGCCCAGCCAGAGCACAGACTTGAACCCAATCGAACATCTCTGGAGAGACCTGAAAATAGCTGTGCAGCGATGCTCCCCATCCAACCTAAGAGGATCTGCAGAGAAGAATTGGAGAAACTCCCCAAATACATATGTGCCAAGCTTGTAGCGTCATACCCAAGACGACTCAATGCTGTAATCGCTGCCAAAGGTGCTTCAACAAAGTACTGAGTAAAGGGTCTGAATAATTATGTAAATGTGATATTTCAACTTTTTTATTTATAATAAATTAGCAAACATTTCTGAAAACCTGTTTTTTCTTTGTCATTATGGGGTATCGTGTGTAGATTGATGATGAAAAAAAAGATTGAATCCCTTTTGGAGTAAGGCTGTAACGTAACAACATGTTGAAGTAAAGGGTTCTGAAAAACTTTCCCGGATGCACTGTATATAATTCGGAAAGCCTGATGAAAGTGGCATGAATTTGCTAAAAAAAAAAGGGGTGTAAATCTGGTGTAAATCATTGACGCCTCACAACACGCCGAAAAAATCAAAAGACTTGCTTGGGCAGAGAGTGTTCAAAGGAGTTGTAATGCCTTAATTTGGGGGGGGGGGGGGGGGTTCTGGAAATGTAACATCCAATAAAAATGGAGCTTCCAGCGGACCATTCTAGGCATTTCGGCTAATACAAAATTATCCAGACCTCCAAGGTGTGATGACAATGTGATTTCGAAGTATGGCTATGCAAGACATAATTCAACCTAATCCACCCTGCTGTTAACTCACCCTGGACTCCAGTTTCTGGAGCTGCTTCTTGCCTCCCTTCATGGCCAGATTCTCAGCCTCATCCAGTCGGTGCTGCAGGTCCTTGACTGTGACCTCCAGGTTCTTCTTCATCCTCTCCAGGTGAGAACTGGTGTCCTGCTCCTTCTTCAGCTCCTCAGCCATCATGGCCGCCTGGAATGGTAGTTTGTTTAATTTATGCACCAATTGGCACCAATCATAACGTCCCTCTGAGATCTTTGTTGTTGTAAATTAGCTCAGCTACCATTGGCCCTTGGTGACAAATCATGTGGATGTAATTCAATAGATCATAAAGACTCACGTCAGTGATGGCCTTCTTGGCCTTCTCCTCTGCATTTCTAGCCTCCTGGACAATGTCCTCAACCTCTCCCTGCACCTGCACCAGGTCAGTCTCCAGCTTCTTCTTGGTGTTCAGAAGGCTGGTGTTCTGGAAGATGAAACAAGACCATTTGTTTGAATCTCAAGATAACTTACAAGGCGGGAAAGGTATGCTTGGTTGAGTTTATTGAGAAATGGCTCCGTACCTGGGAGTGCAGCAGTCCAACGCGCTCGCTGGCATCTACCAGCTCAGTTTCAGCCACTTTGCGGCCTCTCTCAGTCTGCTCCAGAGCAACTCTCAGCTCCTCAATTTCAGCCACCATCAGACCGTTCCTGCGCTCCACCATGGCTACCTGTTCCTTCATGTCCTCTGAGGCACGGACAGCGTCATCAAGGTGCAATTGGGCATCCTGGGGTTCAAAATGACATAGGTTCATTAGGACTTGTGGAAGTAGAGGCGATAGGATTGGTGATAGAACTGTTCATTGGTAAGAATTTCCCCTATATCCCTACCTTTCTACAGTATATTAGTCAACACTATTCAATTGCTCTGTTCCATTATTTTCTACAGATTCACAAACAAATCCCTCCCCATGTTCAGATGTTTGAGCCTGATATCCCAGTCCCTTTACCTTGAGCAGTCCCTGGACGTTCCTCAGCTGTTTCTGGGCCTCAGCGGCCTGCCTGTTGGAGTGGCTCAGCTGGATCTCCATCTCGTTCAGGTCTCCCTCCATCTTCTTCTTCACCCTCAGGGCGTCATTCCTGCTCCTGACCTCAGAGTCCAGGGTGCTCTGCATGGAGTCAACCATCCTCTGGCTGCTCCTCTTGATCTGCTCCATCTCCTCGTCCTTCTCAGCCAGCTTCCTGTCCACCTCACCCTTGATCTGGTTCAGCTCCAGCTGCACACGCAGAATCTTGGATTCTTCGTGCTCCAGTGTTCCCTGGACAAGGAGAAGCAGTCGGGTAAATTGTGTTCAATACATTTGGATGTGAATAACACAAGGAATTAAATATATATAACTACAATAAACACAAATACAGGGAGCATTGAACTGAAGCTGGCTATTGTTACACTGCTTTTCCCATCAAACAGCTGCAGTTTGTACCTCCGCCTCCTCCAGAGCGGTCTGGATCTCAGACTTCTCTGTCTCCACGGTCTTCTTGGCCTTCTCCAACTCATGGATGCTCTTGCCAGTCTCTCCGATCTGCTCAGTCAGATCAGAGATCTCCTCTGCACACACAAGCACAAGAGCAGTTTAGACTTGGTAGAGATTTTCAGTGGATATCTCCAATGCACTCAAGTTGACATTGAATCATAATGATTTATTCATTTTTTACTCAGTAGTTCATATGGTCTTGCAAATCTAATTGCTCCTGCTTCCTTGGGTTTTTCAAAGGAATACCGATTACAAGTTCAAAAAAGGATATTTTATACCGTTCAAAAATGGTGTTATCAAAATGTTAATGGTTACAGTTTTCTCCATCTTCATTACCCCAGTCAAACATGAGCCAAGTAAAACTGCTGTCAAATGCTCACGTTGCAGGTTCTTGTTCTCTCTCTTCAGAGTCTCCAGATGATCCAGAGCCTCCTCGTAGGAGTTCTTCATCTTGAAGAGTTCAGTGCTCATAGAGCGAGCCTCCTTCTGAGCTCCTTCCAGCTCAGCCTGGCTCTCCTCATATTTCTGCTTCCACTCTGCCAGGACCTATGGAAATCCATGTGATTTTCATTAGAAGGGATTGATGAAGAGTTTTGAATCAGAAATATGCTACAATTACACTACAATTAATCATATAGCAGAACCTAGCGTGAGGTTTATTTATTTGCACCTTGTCAAAGTTCCGCTGCTTCTTGTCTAGGTTGGCGGCCATTGCGTTGGCTCTCTCAACGTCAATCATGAGGTCCTCCACCTCTCCCTGCAGCCTCTGCTTGGTCTTCTCCAGGGAGGCGCACTTGGAGTTGGTCGCCTCAATGGTCTCCTCAGCATCCTGCAGTCGCTGGGCCAGCTTCTTCCTGTTTGACGACAGAAGGTATAGGAATGTTACATATGGACCCTCACCATCCACACCCTATAGTTGAGTTGTTGCTGTTGCATGTGACTCACTTGGCCTCCTCCAGCTCCTCTGTGCGTTGGATGGCATCAGTTTCATACTTAGTCCTCCACTGAGCCACCTCACTGTTGGCCTTGGACATGCCGCGCTGCAGCTCTGCCTTGGCCTCCTGCTCCTCCTCAAACTGCTCTCTCAGGAGGTCACAGTCATGGCGGGCAGACTGGACACCGTGGGCCAGGGCGTTTTTAGCCTGTGAAAGAGAACAACAAAGAGATATTAGAGAGATAGTACAGCAAATGACAGTAGAAGTCTCTGAGGGTGGCGTAGGCACCATCTATATGACGATATGGCTGTTAACTCTGTGATCGGTAGTGTCCGTTTTATGTCCCTTACCTTGACCTCCTCCTCAATCTGCCTCTTCAGCTCCTCAACCTGTTGGATGAAGGCCTGTTTTCCTCTGGTCAGCTGAGACACCAGGGCTTCCTTCTCCTCCAGCTGGCGTCCAAACTCACCTGCAGGGATAGAGGGATACCTTGTTAATTGGGTGTCTGACCTCCTAAGATTGAAAATGTATTTTTAGGTATCGTAGGGCAATGTTATGTCGTGAATATGATGCTAGAAACTATTGTGGACTGGACTATCAGGATATATCCTACAATACATGTTATTGTCTTTTACTGAAGGAAACCATTTGCTTGTTGTTCATTGTTGATGATGGTACCATTTTCTGTCAGGAGTCTGGCCCTCTGTCCACTGATGTCGTTGATCTGGCGAGAATTCTCATCATTCTTAGTCTTGAGCTCACTCAGCTGGTCCTCAAGAGTACGGCACATCTTCTCCAGATTGCCCTGTTAGTGAAATATGTTCCATCATTACTTTATATATGGGACTCCTGTCAGCTGCAGTTCGCTTGAATGGTAATGTATTTTGACCCTCCTCAACGCTGCTTCATCAAAATATCACTACTCACCTTAGCCTTGGCGACGGCCTCCATGTTGCTGGAGAGGTCATCAATCTCCATCTTGTACTCGCTCTTCTCCTTCTCTAGCTTCTGCTTGACGCGTTGCAGGTTGTCGATCTGCTCCCCGAGCTCAGCCACGCTGTCGGCCTGCTTCTTGCGCAGAGCGGCGGCTGTGGCCTCATGCTGCAAAGTGGACTCTTCAAGATCACGACGCAGCTTCTGGAACTCAGCCTCACGCTTCTTGTTCATCTCAATCTGAGCAGCAGTGGCGCCACCGGCCTCCTCCAGCCTCTCGCTGATCTCCTCAAGTTCCCTGGAGAGATCGGCCCTCTGCTTCTCAACCTTAGCCCTGGCAGCACGCTCAGCCTCAATTTCCTCCTCCAGCTCCTCAATACGGGCCTAGAACAGGGGGCAGGACCAGGAGGAATGAACACTACAATGCAGTTGAAACAATTGAATGTGTTCACACAAAGCCAGTTCCACTAATATATTCAGTAGAAACTTTCCCATGCAGGAACCAAAACCACAACGGTAAGAAGCACCATCTTTACAATGGTAAGAAGCAACAGTAAGAAGCACCAGGAAAAATGTATGCTACCAGATTAATTGTTTTCAGGAAATGAAGGAAATGATTCAGGTGTTGGCTTTCCTGTACTGGAGCTGAGATCCTGTACTGTACCTGGAGTTCCTTGATCTTCTTCTGCAACTGAGCTCCCAGAGACTGTTCATCCTCAACCTTGCTGAGGAGCTGGCTGGTCTCAAACTCCTTTCTAAGAAACACAAACACGTAGATTGCATTGTTTTGGTTTGATAATGAAAAGAGAGAGTATCATACCATTCAGTTTTCTATCAAGAATCACATGCAAATGGTAATTTATAATTACAAGAATTAGTCAAGAACAACCATTATTTTGATCAATATGGCAGGTAATACTGTGTGTTTACTTCTTGATTTTCTCATCGGCTTGCTGCTTGTCATTCTCCAGGTCCATTATGGACTCCTGGGCCAGTTTCAGATCTCCCTCCAGCTTTCTCTTGGCTCTCTCAAGGTCCATACGGAGCTTCTTCTCTTGCTCCAGAGAACCCTCAAGCTATAAGATATAACCACAATGTTAAAATCTTAACAACTGAAGATAATATCATCTCACATACTATCATGGCCAAAATGTCAAACTCCTCTCACGTCGTCCACTTGCTGTTCCAGCTTGGTCTTGGCCTTGGTCAGAGTGTTGACTTTGTCCTCCTCTGACTGCAGGTCGTCCAGTGTCTGCTGGTGGGCCTCTTGGAGGGCTTTCTTCTCCTTGGTCAGCTTGGCAACACTCTCATCCATAGACGCCATCTCCTCTGTCAGGTTTTTAACCTGAAAACCGGAAAACAAAATTTGTCTTTGGTCTCTTCACCATGAAGGGGACATTTACAGTGGTTTGATGTACAGGTAACTGCCCCCAAAAAATAAAACACCAACATAGTGTGTTTGGCCACCACGAGCTGCCAAATCAGCTTCAATGCTCTTTGACAGATTCTACAAGTGTCTATAACTCTATTGGAGGGATGTAACAACATTCTTCCACAAGAAATGTCCTAATTTGGTGTTTTGTTGATGGTTGTGGAAAATGTCTCAGGCACCACACCAGAATCTCCTAGAAGTGTTCAATCCGGTTGAGATCTGGGCACTGAGATATTCAAACACATACACACCCTTTAAAACCCCTGTACTCCTCTTTCAAAGTCACTGAGATCTCCTCTAACCGTTGTAGACAAAATAATTGACTCCTGGGCATTTTTATACATGACACTAACCATGATGGAATGTTAATTGCTTCATTTTTTTTTCATGAACCAACCGTGTTGAAGCACCTGCTTTTGTATCCCTCATTCACTCAAGTGTTTTATTTTGTTAATTACCTGCATTAGTTTCATTCAGATTAGAAATGTCAACAAGTACTGTACTTATATATTCAACCGGTGTACACCACGCCAGTGTACTGAATGGAACTCATAATGAAGTGGGGAACATGCAATGAGTGTGAGAAGTACTCCGCAACTTAAATTCTACTATTTTTCATTTTTCCTGCACCCACAATACGACTTGAATTCCATTTCTGTTAAGCTATGTTTTCAGTTGATTATTGTTTGGTGGTTAGACTGTCTCTGGTAAAAACACGAGACCTTGTTTTCAGTGGCGTGCTTCTCCTTCTCCACTTTGGCTAGGGTGAGCTCCAGGTCATCAATGTCCTTCTTCAGCTCAGAGCACTCATCCTCAAGCTTCCTCTTCTTGGCAGTCAACTCAGCATTCATCTCCTCCTCATCCTCCAGCCTCTCAGTCGTCTCTTTGAGTTTGGCCTCCAGCTGGATCTTGCTCTTGATGAGCCCCTCGCACCTTTCCTCAGCATCGTTCAGATTCTCTGATTCCTGGTTTCAGAACAGGAGAAAAAAATCAGAGGCCTCACTTTGTATATTAAAATATAGACATCATTTAGTTTAGAGCACATCAATATAAATTGATTAAATATATTAATGGGCTATTAAAATGTGTGAGTTAGCCACATACTTCTTTCACAGTGTGTGTGTTTGTAAATGTTCCCTTTGAGGGTTGTTGCTCACTCACAGATGTGACTTGGAGTGCCAGGTCGTTTTTCTCTTGCAGCAGGGACACCATCTTTTCCTCCAACTCCTTCTTCTTGGCCAGAGCCTTGGCCAGGTCTGTCTTCATCTTCTCATAGTTCTCCTTCATGTTGGCCAGCTCCTTCTCAGTCTCAGCACTCTTCAGCAGGGGCTTGATCTTGAAGTACAACTTCATCCATGGCCAAGTTTTCACATTCATGAATGAGCGGATGTTGTACTGGATGGAGAAGATGGCCTCTCTGGTCGACAGAAAGGATAGAGTGGCATGTTGAGTGACATGCTTAATAAACCTACATTCTGGGAGTCAAAGAATAACAATTTGGAGCCCTGTCCCACTTTTTGTATACAGTTGTAACCAGGCATGATAATGAAAGGTTTTTTCACTTTAAAATATTTACTAAACAAAAACCATTGATTTCAAAGTTGAACAAACCATACAACTCTATGCACAAGGACACATTTTACAAAAACACTTTCACAGGAAGAACTGTGCAAATACAAAGTTAGTTAACAGAATCAATCGAAATGAGATTTTACCATAATTCTACATTTTGTATTTGCTGTATTTACATTCTTGACATCATTGTGCTTAGATTTGTATGGCTTGTTAAATTTTGAGAACGTTTTTTGTTTGGCATACATTTTGAAGTGAAAAGTCGGGAGTTTCTGTTTCCATGGAATTGCCCAACCCCCTTCCTAAATTCATAGACAGCGTTCTTGATGCAAGGACTGACAGGTTATGCTAAGTTCATGAGGCACACATTTAAAGGAAAACTGAACAGCTTTCCAAACTTACTTTCTCATTATGATCAACTCACATCATATACAGTATATAATCATGATGAATTACATACTGGTGGATCACAGAAAGCTTTTCCAAGTCTACTCTTCCTCACCTCCTCTCCATCATCTTGGTGAATTCTTTCCTCATGAGGAATCCACGGCTGAGAGCCTGGACCATGCCGACCAGAGCTGCTAGCTTCTCATCTCTCATCTCCTCCAGGACCCCCAGCAGACCGGCTTTGAAGAACACCTGAAACAGGTTAACGTTGTCAATGGAAGCACAGTGGTAACACATAGAAAGGGTTGAATCAAAAGAGGGGAACAACACCAGTAGACTGATTTAGTTTATCTTCTATATTATTAGTAATGTTTGACTTTGAAAAACAAACCACCTTTATACTCCATTAGTTACATTGTCGTTAACATTTTTGTTGTTGTGTTTTGTTGTCAGACATGGCTGGGTTGTATTTGACTGACCTTGGTGTGTCCAAACTTATAATCCTCGTGATTTATATCAATGGACCCAAGTAGCTTCTCAGAAGCCTTCTTGTTGTCCATGAACTGGCCCTCGGGGATGACACTGGCATTCAGTACTTTATACCTGAATGAGGAGACATTTTTAACATATGCCAAGTTGCAATAGCTTGGTTAAATGACGTAAAAGGTAAGCCTCAGGGCACTTGTCCGGGGCAAGTACATTTTTTTGGGGACAAGCAGATTATAGATTTAAGTTGTCAGAATGGAGAATTAAAAAAGATCACAATATCAAGCATTCAGAAGACTTAGATTGAAGTGTCCTCCGGGTGCGGATAAGTTGCTAAAAAGTTATGTCAATCCCTGAGCCTATTCTGATGCCGGGAAACCCTTGGAGCAGAAATTCTGTGTGTACATTAGTGTTTATATGCATGTACCTCTGCTTGAAGTCAGCATAGATGATTCTGCTGGGGAAGCCCTTTCTGCAGATCCTGATACCCTCCAGAACACCATTACACCTGAGCTGGTGGATAACCAGGAAGTTCTCCATCAGACCTGGTAAAACAAACCAAGTCTCTGTTAATACTCATAAACAGGTTAAAGATTGGTTCTTTAAGGTTACTGATACTGTACTGATAAGATGTCCTATTTAACTCAATATACACCTGGAGTCTTTGACTCGTTGGGGATCAGGCAGCGCACAAAGTGAGGATGAGTGCTCCTCAAGTTGGTCATCAGCTTGCCCAAGTTCTCCTGTAAGAGGGTTACAAACCATTTTCTCAGAAATAATTGATCATCGTCAAGGCTCCTTTTGAAGGACTGAATAGACACATTTCAGAAGCTCACCCTGAACTGGGACGACACAGTCTGCATGGATCCACCCTTCTTCTTGCCTCCTTTCTTGGTTGTATCTGTTAAAATGAGGGGAAAGTAAAAGATAACTATAAACTCGATAAACACTCTTATCTGAATAACCCTGAGAAATAGTGATACATTCAAAGTCAAATCAAATTGTATTTGTCACATGCTTCTTAAACAACAGTTGTAGACCAACAGTGAACCCTTCCCAACAATGCAGAGCGAAAAATATAGAAAAAATAGTGTGTAAAAATACACAATGAGTAACAATAACTTGGCTATTTACACGGGCTACCAGTACTGAGTCCATGTGCAGGGGTACAAGGTCATTGAGGTAGATATGCACATATAGTCAGTCAATATAAACATAATAATACTGAATTCCCCCTCGACCACACCCACAAATTGTGGAGAAAAATAAAAATCCCATTGATCCCCGGTGTAAAATCTTTTGTTATACAGAAATAACAAAGCATCCCAAAAAGCATCCCGTGTTGTAACCAGGTCAAAAATCCAGACCCGGTTCACAATGCTCCCACAGGGAAATAGATCCTGCAAGAAGAGCCTTGTGGTTTTTGGCTGTACGGAAATGTGGGGACATGGTGTCCAATTAGGCTACACATAGCATTTATGTGTGGAAAACATTTCATCACCCATAAGACATTTCACTAGTTTAGTAAAGTCTGTTTTGTATTTCTACTCACTACCAGAGGCTGTATAGTCTGTTTGTATTGTTGGTCTAGGTTGATAGCTAACTAGCATCCACTCACTACCAGAGGCTGTATAGTCTGTTTGTATTGTTGGTCTAGGTTGATAGCTAACTAGCATCCACTCACTACCAGAGGCTGTATAGTCTGTTTGTATTGTTGGTTTAGGTTGATAGCTAACTAGCATCCACTCACTACCAGAGGCTGTATAGTCTGTTTGTATTGTTGGTCTAGGTTGATAGCTAACTAGCATCCACTCACTACCAGAGGCTGTATAGTCTGTTTGTATTGTTGGTCTAGGTTGATAGCTAACTAGCATCCACTCACTCATGTGGCTGCTAGCAACGTCATGAAAAGGGGCATGAGGGAAGCCCTACAATATTATATTATTTTAAGTAGTGAGAATACTCTGGAGTAGACAATGTTGAAAATAAATCTTTACACATGTTGTACTTTGCATAAATGTTGTTTTGTAATTGACTAAAACAAGCAGACAAAAAGTAAATTTTGTTTGAAAAAGGCCAAGTATTTACTCTGAGCCAATGGGGTAACCTAGGTAACCATATGTTGTTGTCCCCACAGGCGGGTAGGGTGTTCTATCTAATACCGCCTGGGTCTATAGTTATGGTAAAGTGGCTAGGCAGCAGGATAGATAATAAACATAACTAACTTCCTTCTTACTGGACACAGAGACATAGAAATGGTATCCACAAGTTCATCTGACTTTGGGGAAGTATATAAAGGGTATCATTGCCAAAATCCTGAAATATTCCTTTCAGGAAAATGTGGGTCTGAGTTTTAACTGGTGCTTAGTTAAATCTTTTGACGTGACGCTAGTCTTACCCTCAGGTGGGGCAGCAGGGTACAGGGCAGCCAACAGTTTGACTGAGGCCTTCCCGTACATCAGAATAACTGATTCGTTCAGGGGGTCCTTGTTCTTCTCCAGCCAGCCAGTGATGTTGTAGTCCACAGTGCCGGCGTAGTGTACCAGAGAGAAGTGGGCCTCTGCCTTGCCTTTGGCAGGTTTGGGCTTCTCATATGCCTTGGTTTTGCCAAGATGCTGGTCGTTCAACTTGTTCTTGAAGGTAGTGTCTGAAGCCTTGGGGAACATGCACTCCTCTTCAAGGATGGAGAAGATGCCCAATGGCTTTAAGAAAAGAGATTTAAGAAACATTTATTCCTTTAGTAAACATGCTATTATAGGATTCTATTCCTTTAGGGTCACATATATGGAGGCATATTGAGTTCTCGACCGTCAGATACATTGTACCTCTGTGATAATATATCACACATCACTTGCTATGAGCTTTGCTGTTGTGGTCCATTATAATCTTCACAGACAGTTTACCTTCTCAATAAGCTCAATGCAGGCAGCCAAGTCCATGCCGAAGTCAATGAATTCCCAGACAATTCCCTCCTTCTTGTACTCCTCTTGCTCAAGGACGAACATGGTGTGGTTGAAAAACTGTTGCAGTTTCTCATTGGTGAAGTTGATGCACAGTTGCTCCATACTGTTGTACTGTTGAAGCAATTTCAAAAGGGATCATTTCATTGTACAAGGCTGTAATCCCTCTCAATCACAACTAATTGTCTTGTTCTGGTCTCGTACTCACATCAAAGATCTCAAATCCGGCAATGTCGAGCACACCGATATAGAACTGCCTTGGATTCTTGGTGTCCAACATCTCGTTGATACGGATGACCATCCACAAGAACATCCTCTCATAGATGGACTTGGCCAGAGCCATGACTGCATTATAAACCTGCAAAGATAATACCTCAAATGAATACTGGAGATATTGACCATGGCTAGTGATTAAGTGATAAGCGTATGGAAAAACAAAAGTACTGTAAAACAAAAAAGCTATGCACTCGTCCCCAACAGAATTACGGTGCGCAGAAAGTGTTTGACGCTGGTTTGACCACCTTACCTGAGGCACAGTCTGTCCCTTGGTCACATACTCGTTGCCGACCTTCACTCTGGGGTAGCACAAACATTTCAGCAACTCCGCTGAGTTCAGGCCCAGCAGGTAACCGATTTTATCAGCCACTGGAGAGAGAACCAACATCAACAGACTCAGGCACTCAAGATCGCTTGTTTCTGATGTTACACTGACAACATAGTTTATCGAACTCTTTTGTGGGATAAGTTTTGAATTTCCTCCTCAACCATTGCTTCAAATAATTTGTGGAGGTTGGAATTTAGTCTGCATCGTTTATCTCCTAACTGACTTTCATGTGGTACTGTCTGTCTTACCGTTTCTATTTCCAAATACATTTAAACTCAGTTTTTCACATTTCCTGACATTTAATCCATGGAAAAATTCCCTGTTTTAGGTCAGTTAGGATCACCACTTTATTTTCAGAATGTGAAATGTCAGAATAATAGTAGAGAGAATGATTTATTTCAGCTCTTAATTCCTTCATCACATTCCCAGTGGGTCAGAAGTTTACATACACTCAATTAGTATTTGGTAGCATTGCCTTTAAATTGTTTAACTTGGGTCAAATGTTTCGGGTAGCCTTCCAAATGCTTCCCACAATATGTTGGGTGAATTTTGGCCCATTCCTCCCGACAGAGCTGGTGTAACTGTAACTGTATATCTATGAGTGCGACTCACCCTCTGTGCCTTCTGGCTCGGCCTGCTCCTCACGCTGCTTCTGCTTGAATTTCAAGTTGCCATGATGCATTACAGCACCTGTCAACTTGTAGATGGCCATCTTCTCATCATTAGTGAAGCCCAGGATCGTAATGGCATCCTGGAATTAGAAAGGAAGTACAACAGTGATGAACTCAACAGTAGGTTGCTCTGTTACAGTACACTACAGTTCTGCGCTCACTCCAGAACAAACGGGATGGATAGAATTGACTGGCTTCTCTGTTTCACATGATTACTTTTGGCCAACACTATTATGTGGCAGCACGAACAGTTTTACACAGTTCCACAGGACATTTAGTGGCACTCTCTTGTCTTACATGTACTTAAAGGTGAATTGTGGAGGCATGACAAGTGGTTTGAGACACATGCCAACTAACACAAAGGTGCCCATCTGACACCAAGTTGGAATTGCACAATGTTCCTACCCGTTCCATGACTTGTGGACATGCACAAGTCCACAACTCCTGCACCGGAGTTTGGTTAGCCCTTTGTATAACTCACATCCGTGGCATCCAGCTCTTCCTTGTCGTTGATGCTGGCCACAGTGATCTGACCCTGGCTGATCATGGGATAGTCGTAGGGGTTGGTAGTGATGAGCGTCATTTCTGTCGACAACGGAAAACGGCTTCTCAGTTAAATCTAGTAGAATTCCCCTGTCCCACCTTTACAGTATCTCTCCCTCCTTTAGTCAGTAGATGGACTCAAAGATATTTGTTGTACATAGTAAATAGCATCAAAAAACTGGACTGAGGCTCCTAGAGTAGTGCATCACAGTGCATTACTTGATAGGTCTTTCCAATGAAAGATCTATAAAGACCTGAAACATGTCTAGATGCCTTGTTATCTTGGATGTTCTCATTGTAATAGTATTAATAATAGATGGACTATGATTATTTTAATACAAATGTCTAAAATATTCATCATTTCAGTATCTTCCTTCCTCATCATCTCAACATAAAATAAAGCACCACCCCAACATCAACAAGTGTCTCCAATGGAAGACAAGTGTCTCCAATGACATCATCGATGTGCATCAAGTGATTTCAATCTACTAGTTGTCTACTAATTGGTTGATGATGTCATTGGAAACACTTCCTCTATAGTTGTTTACTACAAAACACAGAAATGCACAATTTTCACATAATGTTGATGTTGGGGTGATGCTGGAGAAGATTTCCCAGATGGGGATAGTTTCCCCCTAACCTCTACTTTTCCTTACCAACTAGCTCAGGTTTGTGGCCTGTCATCATCTGGTAGAAGATGTGGTAGCCTCTCTCATCGGGCAGCTGGAAGGACACTCTGGACTTCTCCAGCAGGTCTGAGAGACAGAGAGAGAGAGAGAGAGAGAACATGAGAACATTACATACGATGACATGATCTCACAAAAATATTCTGTGTGAATTAAAGAAAGCATTGAGAAACAATCAAAACCAACTCACAGGTCTCAATATCAGCTTTAGCCAGTTTGCCTGCTTGGAAGTGAATCCTGATGAATTTACCCTGTAGTAGAGCATGGGGGTTAGAAATAGGTATTTGATAGGACCCCTTGACATGTTAGTTTGTTGGACTGTTATATCTATAAGGAACTACTGAAAAAAAATGTTTTCCAAATATAATATCACTTCCACAGTATGTCCTTCATACTTACAAAGCGAGACGAGTTGTCGTTCCTCACTGTCTTGGCATTACCGTAAGACTCCAGCAGAGGGTTAGCTGCAATGATCTGATCCTCAAGAGACCCCTGATTGAGACAAACACACAAGTTGCTTAGAAAGTGGTAAACCCTTTCTTGAAACAAGATTCACCGCTGGAGAAAAACTTTTACACAGCCCACCAAACTGAAATGTGTTAAAAAGGCACAACCTACCTGCATTTTGCTGGGGTCTACTTCCTTCTTGGCACCAGATACCGCAATGGTGGCGAAGTACTGGATGACACGCTTGGTGTTGACAGTCTTTCCTGCACCGGATTCTCCACTGGTTAATATGACAGAGAAAGAGGTTCTTTAGTCACAGATTGCGTCAGATTGGCTTTCACTAAGAAATAGCATTAGAATATACACTGTTGACCTGTTTTCTAACAGAAGTAAATAATTAACAAATATTCCCACTCATTGATGTATTATTGCACATAGCCATATCCAGGGGTCATTCTTAATGTCATGTATTTTATAAAAACTTACGTAATCAGGACAGACTGGTTCTCCTTATCTGTAACCAAAAAAAAACATTTTGCTTATCATACTCCTGCAACATTATGGGTACATTATTGCATTCATAGTAGAGGTCGACCGATTAATCGGAATGGCCGATTTAAAGTTTTCATATCAATTGGTAATTGGCATTTTTGGACACCGATTGTGGCCGCTTTTTATTTATTTATCATTATTTATTTTGTTTACCTTTATTTAACAAGGCAAGTCAGTTAAGAACAAATTCTTATTTTCAATGTCGGCCTAGGAACAGTGGGTTAACTGCCTTGTTCAGGGGCAGAACGACAGATTTTTACCTTGTCAGCTCGAGGG
This sequence comes from Oncorhynchus mykiss, assembly GCF_057628025.1. Classification (NCBI taxonomy): domain Eukaryota; kingdom Metazoa; phylum Chordata; class Actinopteri; order Salmoniformes; family Salmonidae; genus Oncorhynchus; species Oncorhynchus mykiss. The sequence continues at coordinate 87,825,398 of NC_143029.1, read as the reverse complement.
TTCGATCTTGCAACCTTCCGGCTACTAGTCCAACGCTCTAACCACCTGCCTTACATTACACTCCACGAGGAGCCTGCGTGGCAGGCTGACTACCTGTTACGCGAGTGCAGCAAGAAGCCAAGGTAAGTTGCTAGCTAGCATAAAACTCCTCTGATAAAAAACAATCAACCTTAACATAATCACTAGTAAACTACACATGGTTGATGATATTACTAGTTTATCTAGCGTGACCTGCGTTGCATATAATCAATGGGGTGCTTGTTGATTTCTCATCGAATCACAGCCTACTTCTCGAAAACAGGTGATGATTTAACAAGCACGTTCGCGAAATGCACTGTCATTGCACCAATGTGTCCCTAACCATAAACATCAATGCCTTTCTTTAAAATCAATACAGAAGTATATATTTTTAAACCTGAATATTTAGTTAATATTTCCTGCTAACATTACTTTCTTTTAACTAGTGAAATTGTGTCACTTGCGTTCCGTGCAATCAGTAGTTTGGGCCACCTGGCTCGTTGCGAACTGTGTGAAGACCATTTCTTCCTAACAAAGACCATAATTAATTTGCCAGAATTGTGCAAATTATGACATAATATTGAAGGTTGTACAATGTAACAGCAATATTTACACTTAGGGATGCCACCCATTAGATAAAATACGGAACGGTTACGTATTTCACTGAAATAATAAACGTTTTGTTTTCGAAATGATAGTTTCCGGATTTAACCATATGACCTAAGGCTCGTATTTCTGTGTGTTATTATGTTATAATTAAGTCTATGATTTGATATTTTAATAGAGCAGTCTGACTGAGCGGGGGTAGGCAGCAGCAGGCTCGTAAGCATTCTCAGCACTTTTGTACGTTTGCCAGCAGCTCTTCGTTGTGCTTCAAGAATTGAGCTGTTTATGACTTCAAGCCTATCAACTCCCGAGATTAGGATGTGAAATGGCTAGTTAGTTAGCGGTGTGCGAGCTAATAGCGTTTCAATCGGTGACGGCACTCGCTCTGAGACCTTGAAGTAGTTGTTCCCTTTGCTCTGCAAAGGCCGCGGCAATGGATAATGATGCTTCGAAGGGGGACTGTTTTCGATGTGTTCCTGGTTCGAGTCCAGGTAGGGGCGAGGAGAGGGACGGAAGCTCGACTGTTACACTGGCACACTACTAATGTGTTACACTACTAAAGTGCCTTGAAGAACATCCAATAGTCAAAGGTATATGAAATACAGTACAAATGGTATAGAGAGAAATAGTCCTATAATTCCTATAATAACTACAACCTAAAACTTCTTACCTGGGAATATTGAAGACTCATGTTAAAAGGAACCACCAGCTTTCATATGTTCCCATGTTCTGAGCAAGGAACTGAAACGTTAGCTTTCTTACATGGCACATATTGCACTTTTACTTTCTTCTCCAACACTTTGTTTTTGCATTATTTCAACCAAATTGAACATGTTTCATTATTTATTTGAGGCCAAATTGATTTGATTGATGTATTATATTAAGTTAAAATAAAAGTGTTCATTCAGTATTGTTGTAATTGTCATTATTACAAATAAATAAATAAAAATCTTCTGATTAATCGGCATCTGCTTTTTTTGGTCCTCCGGTATCTGTATCATTGTTGAAGAATCATAATCGGTCGACCTCTAATTCATAGCATCATCATGAATTTCATTTTGGAACATTTTACAATTGGAGACTAATGAAATTCCCAGCAAACTAACATGCATGAGAAAACAGTAGATTCCATCTGTCCATCCATCCATGAGAGCTCTTACCAATCATCATGAACTGAAAGGCGTTGTCAGAGACGGAGAAGATATGGGGTGGAGCCTCCATCCTCTTCTTCCCTCTGTAGGCGTTGACAACCTCTTCATCGTACACAGGGAGCCACTTGTAGGGGTTCACCGTGGCACAGAAGAGCCCAGAGTAGGTCTGGATGAAAGGGATTCATTTGAATTCGGGGATTAGTAAATCAGAATGACTTTTACCTGGATTTATGTGAGGATGTGTGTGTACTTTGGTATACTTATGTTGGTCTACTGTATTGGCATGTATTCTACCATTTAATTTACAGTTCGAAAAGTATTGGGACAGTGACAAATATTTAGTTGTTTTGTCCTTTGTTCTCCAGCACTTTGGATTTGAAATGATACAATGACAATGAGATTAAAGAGCAGACTGTCAATTTATCATACCCCCATTACAATAACAGGGGAGGTTAGCATACCCCCAAGACATGCTAACCCCTCACCATTACAATAACAGGGGAGGTTAGCATACCCCCAATACATGCTAACCCCTCACCATTACAATAACAGGGGAGGTTAGCATACCCCCAAGACATGCTAACCCCTCACCATTACAATAACAGGGGAGGTTAGCATACCCCCAAGACATGCTAACCCCTCACCATTACAATAACAGGGGAGGTTAGCATACCCCCAAGACATGCTAACCCCTCACCATTACAATAACAGGGGAGGTTAGCATACCCCCAAGACATGCTAACCCCTCACCATTACAATAACAGGGGAGGTTAGCATACCCCCAAGACATGCTAACCCCTCACCATTACAGTAACAGGCGAGGTTATAATTTTTTTTTTGGGGGGGGGGGGGGGGGGGGGTGATATTTGTGCGTCTGTAACTTTCTCACTCATCATTATTCACGATTTATTCAAGATTATCCGTAATTATAGTAGGAGCCACGTTAATGTAGAAGTATTTAGAAACATATTCAAATCTTGTTTACAGTAGGTGACTCCAAAATGATACAATACATTATTTACCATTCATTTTCTTGGGCCACAAAATACTCTGAAACACAACCAAAAAAAACAGCAAATGCATCCAACAACAACGTTGATTTAATCATAACACGCTAAGAATATGGGACCAAATACTTCACTTTTTACTACTTTAATATACACAAGTGTCCCGATACTTTTGGTCCACTAAAATGGGGGGACTATGTACATAAAGTGCTGTAATTTCCAAACGGTTCACCCGATATTCATGAAAATACCAATACATACAAATTAAAGCGGACAGTCTGCACTTTAATGTCATGGTCATTGTATCATTTCAAATCCCCAAAATGTGTCACTGTCCCAATACTTTTGGAGCTCACTGTATGTGTAGTCCTGTATGTGTGTATTTCTTATGTTGATGTATGTGTAGTACTTTGTGTGTGTATTTCTTATGTTGACGTATGTGTGTGTGTATGTTTATACAGGTATCTTACATAGATCATCCATGCTGCATAACGCTCTTTGAGGTTATACAACACAGAGGCTTCATTCAGGTAGGTCATCATGGCCATGTCCTCAATCTTGTCGTACTTAGGGGGGTTCATCTGATAGATGTCTGCTTCTTTGAACTCTTTTCCTTCCTGAAACAGTCAGAAATCTACATTACACACAGATCAAACTGGACATGACTGAATGCTTTTTGCTCCTTAATTAGTCCAAAAAATTAAACTGCCATTTAATCCAACTACTCTGTTATCACCCATTGACACATACATGGTTATTCTTGACTAATCAATATCAATAATTTATGCCATTTTTAAATAGCAGTAAGAAAAATGGTGTGCTTGAAGGTTATATTCTGTTTATACAAAAACAATACTAATCTGTCTTGTTACTGATTTTCATATCGTTTGTTTTTTTAATCATTTTTAAGATTTTTTTTTTCAAGAAATAGAGTAATGGCACAAACTTGAACTTGAATACTTTTCAGATCAGACTTACCTCCTTAGTCCCATCAGGTTTCGTGACTGTCACAGTACACTTGCCATCGGCCCTGGCAGTGACCAAACCCTTTAGGTACAGCTCCTTGACATCTGTCACATAGCAGGCGTTCTTTGAATCAAAAGGTGCTGCTTGTGCCTCCATCCTCTCCCTCTCAGGCTTACGAAGGTACAAGGCAGCCTTGCCGTAGATTTGCATCTCCGCGTCCGTACTCATGGTGACGGATTACTAGGAAAGAGATAAAACAAGAAACTAGAATGACTCTGTGGTGCTTCCTCCACATTCAGCAGAGTTAGATGAGCGATATCCCTCACAGTATATTTTCATAATTTTTATATGAAGACTCAAACAATGTCTCACCTTCTTTTTCCCCGCCTACAGATGAAGTTGTACTTCTTGGATGAGCCTGTGAAACATTAGGGTGTTGTGAATTCTGAAGCCTTATCATTTAGCCCCCGAAGGTCTAGAAAACATTTGGAATGCCAACATTCAACCCAAATCATTACAGCCATGTCCAATTCAACTACAGGTGCAACTGGTAATTTTTTTTTTTTTTTTTTTTTTTTTAGCAACTTATGTTACTAGACATTCTGTCAATAATTTAAATAAATACTTCTGAAAACCCAGTTACATTCGATACCACCCCCCTCAATTTACAAACAAGTGCAGAAGCACCACTTTTGACTGTGAATTAAAGTGCCAGATTTTAAGTAAAACAAATATTTTTTTACATTTCAAATCAATGCCACTTCATTGCATGTTGTCAATATTACAAGAGACAGGCAAAACATTTATTTATGTAAAACTCAATTCAGACAGTGCAGTTAGTTACTACCTCAGACGCTGAGCGCAAAGATGAGACAAATAAACAAATCTTAGGAGGTAGAGAGAGAGTCTTACCACAGAAGAAGAAGGTATCTGACTTATGGATGCTGGGGCCTCAGCCTCCTTATATCTGGTCGAAAGTGCCAACCAAGCAGAAGTTAATTATGGACCACCCTGGTGAAGGAAATGGATTGGATGAGAGATCTCTGTGTGTCCCCTCCCACGTCAAGGAGCATCACACTCCTTATTCTTTTACCGTTGATATGTTCTAGGCTATTCTGAGACATACATTAAGGAGCGTCAGGTAGCCTACTGCAGGAATGTCCACAAATGGCATGTCTTTTTGCGCGCAATTACACTGGTCATTCGAAACGTTTGTAAAGTATAAATAGCCCTCACTTTAGGTTATGCAAAAAAATACTTAACTAATGATTAGTAAATGGTTTTATAAGGACCTATATTAAACATCTTACGAATCATTATGACATACTGTAAAAGTTAAGTGTTTATAAATGCGTGAATAAGTAGCTTATTAACATGTACAAATGTGGGAGTAATGATTAATAAATGATGAGTAAACTAGTTATAATCCATTATAAGTGCTTTATTATAAGGTGTTATTGTAAAATGATACCCAATAATGTTATCCACTCATATTGCTGACTGCAATATAGCTGCCTCAAACTTTTATTACACTCTGCGGTAAACCGCATAGCAGCTGAGCTGGCTTCAATAAAACTGATATAACATTTATACGGAATAGTTACAATAAAGTAATTTATTCCTATTCATTTACATTTCATGTCAATTCATCCTTTACTAAAGCCTATATCCATAGGGTTGTGGCAGTAATGCTAGTCTCCGGTAAGTTTAATTAACACGTTACAATAGCATCAAATTGCTCAGGTGCCTTCCACACCTGGGTTCAAATCGAATTTGCTTGAACCTGCCTTGAATTTTCAGACGGGTTGGGTTTGCACGTTTGGGACTATTCCGTTGGTTTCATTGCGTCTGGAAAGTGAAATCAAGCTAATCTAGCTCAAAAATGTGAAATGTACAATTTAAACCTCGGTCGACCTTGAGCAAGGGATTTAACCCCTAACGTGCGGAGGAGTAAAGCGCTGTGACTGACCCTCTGCTGCTCTACGTACTAAACTTCCACACATGTTAATTTACATGAATAGAATACAGAGATTAAGTTTAGAACATGGCCTACCGCTTGTATGTAAATATTAGACTGGGAAGAATTGACATTCGATCTCCCGCTATCAACAAGCGTGGCCAACGGCAATACGTCTTATTGGCATGCAAATTCAATCAACCGATCATAAACATTAGATTACTAAATTGGCATATAACACCCCTGTTACACTGCCCACTAGCCTTTTGAGTGAACAGTGTGTCAGGGTGCTTAGGGATTGCAACAGTAAAAATACACATTTTCATTGTGAAATTGATAAATATGAATGATGTTGAACAGGTGTTTTGAATGCTGCTGTGAATGGCACTAACAACACTTGTTTAAATTGTTTCACCAAGGTGTTGTCGAAGCTTCATGTGTAACCCTTTCAAATGATACCAAAAGAAACCACCAATCCTGTGGCCAAAACAATTAATTTGTTTTTCCAAATTGGAGATCTGAGATTTATCCTTAAAATTTGATATACTACTACTACTGTATGTAGTTGTTAAGAGATGTGTCTGTTCATGGTATCATTTTTTATTTTATTTTTTAAATGTTTAAGTCAGTAATTTCACAGCTTTTAACATCCAGTGAATATTTTCTGTCAAACTTCTGCAATCAGCTGTTGTTCAATAAAAGGGAGTTATTTCCAATTGGTTCAGCTAAATTAATGTGGCATTCTGTTTATGTTAGATGTCTCATCCTATCCCCTGCTAGTAAACTGATGATGTAACAACGTTCTCCAAACCTGTGCAACAATGTGTCAATGTCACAATGTTAATACAGTTGGAAACGCCATTGGGGGCGTTGCAGGAGACACATGTTGAGTAGGCAAGGCAAACAATCTTTAAATTTCTTGGGCTATGCTATTCTCATCTCTGCATTCAAGGCTTATTGTTTAACACCTTTGAAGTGATTATCAGCCAACACTTGCACACAGCTATGTTTGGCCACTGATGCCACACAGAGACACAACATATTTTCTTGGACTCGTTTGTGGATAGAGAGACGTTCTTCGCACGTGAAGATTATTTCAATGGAGTTCATGACATTAAAGATATTTGAATGGGAAGAGATGTAGCATACTTGATATTTGACACCTGTTTCTCTAAGATAAACAGTTGGTTAGAAGCTTCCCTTAACATCAGTTTACCAAATCTTCAATTTAACCATTACAGGTGGAGGGGGATTTACAAAACAAATCTTAGATCAATGTAAAAGTAATTATATACCTTTCACTCCAAGCCAGAGGGCACACCTGTACAGTAGGCCACAAAGGTCAAAACTGACTTCACAGCCAAGGGAGGACTCTCATAATGGAATGAGCAGTGTAAAGGAGTGTTAAAACGGTACCTGGCCTGGAAGGGGTAAAGGTGTGCTGTGGACCAATGCCCTGGACTGGAAGGGGTAACGGTGTGCTGACGATGAATGCTGTGGACAGGAAGGGGTAAAGGTGTGCTGGCGATGAATGCTGTGGACCAAAGCCCTGGACAGGAAGGAGTAAAGGTGTGCTGACAATGAATGCTGTGGACAGGAAGGGGTAAAGGTGTGCTGACGATGAATGCTGTGGACTGGAAGGGGTAACGGTGTGCTGACGGTGAATGCTGTGGACCAAAGCCCCGGACTGGAAAGGGAAAGGTGGATACCTAGTCAGCTGTACAACTGAATGCATTCAACTGAAATGTGTTTTCCGCATTAAAAAAAGAAAAGAAAGAAGACTTAAATCGGAGAGATGCGGGAGGGGGGCCGGCCTTAATTGACATCCACGTCATCGGCGCCCAGGGAAACAGTGGGTTAACTGCCTTGCTCAGGGGAAGAACAACAGATTTTGACCTTGTCAGCTCAGGATACGATCCACCTGACTGGAGAGCTGCTGTCAATGTGCACATGCTTTATTAAACCAGTCCCAGCATTAACACACCTGGCTCATCTAAATGAAAACTATGAGCTGTGATCAACCCACTATCACAGATTATTGTGAAAAACATCCAAATTATTTATTGGAAATTCGTTTTTTTTTGTGTGTGTACAGTACACTAATATACAGTGCATTTCAATCAGATCAAGACAGTAGGTTACTTAAGACAGAAACAATAGAAGGCCGGTGGTCAGGACGGATAACGCAAAGGTCTAGCAAACCAAATGTTGAGTGTTCGAATCACATCATTGACAACTTTAGCTAATTAGCAACTGTGCAACTACTTACTACTTAGCTAGCATGTTAACTAAACCCTAACCTTAACATGCTAGCAAATGGTTATTTTAGCCTAGCTAACGTTAGCCACTTAGTTGACCTAGCTTATTTTAGCCTAGCTAACGTTAGCCACTTAGTTGACCTAGCTTATTTTAGCCTAGCTAACGTTAGCCACAGAGTTGTCCTAGCTTATTTTAGCCACAACAAATTGGAATTCGTAAGAAAATGGTGTAATGTACACGATTATGTTATGAAAAAAATGGTGTATAATACACAACGAACAATGAATTTCGTATAAGTAGGCTAATTTGTCTATTTCGCAATAAGCTGTGATAGGGTGTTTGCTGGGATGGAACATAAGTCTGCACACCTTGCAGCTGTCAGAACCATTGCCAAACCCCGATGGTATTGTTGACCGTCAGCTGTCGATAAGAATGCTAAACTGTCATTACTGTCATTCTAAAAGTCTGATCTTTTTTTGACCGTGGAGCCTTTGTGTGGTTGCTAAGTAAACTCTTGATCCAGTACACTTTAATGGTGTTTTAAACTACATCTACACTCACAAAGTAGTTTTCATTACAACAGGCATGAGCCGTTGGATCACAACAGCGGATTTTTTTTTTTTAACATGATTTAATCCATAACAATGTCCCCACGGTAAAAGGTCTATTTTGGGATGTGTAATGTCACATGCGGTGGCAGGGATCCACATAACACTCCTGGTCCCCTTTGAAAGACTTGGAGAGGCCAGTGCAAGGCTCAGCTCATTCAGAGCTTGTTTTTTTTCCAGGCCATATCTCCGTCTATTACAGTACCCAATGTCAGCAATGTGAAGACAGGGTCTACTAATATGGTCAAAATACTGTGCTGTCCTGCACCGGATCCCTCTGCTCTACAGTGTAGGTTGTCCTTGGCTTTACTTTTACAGCAAGTCTGAAATGTATAATTTAACATATTTCTTAAAAGTATAAATAAATGAATCCAAAGGTGAGTTATTGTGTCTTTTAGAAAGATTTACATCCCCCATAACCACCCAATCAAAAATATCTGTTAAACCTTAATAAGGTTCAATGTCAGGAAGTCAAAGACAGAGGTACACACCGTAGACCAAAACAGGATTATTTACTAGCCTTATCAATGACCGTGTCTTCAATATGTTCACAAACTGGGTGTTAGAAGTAAATGCAGCCACCATAGCACGTTGGCTTTATTACCCCCCTGCCATTGTAATGAGTATCAAACCACATCTGCTGCAATTTGAGCTGCGCTCCAGCGTGATATGGCCAAATACAGACCAGACAAAGCCAAATACAGACCAGTGTGAAATACAAAAGAGAACATTGATGAAAGCGGTAATCCCACCCCCTCCCTTCCTTCAAGGTCGCTTGTCCTGCAGCTGTTGGCAGAACAAGCATCTTGGGTAGCAGGGGCGACTCGTCCAGACCAGCCTTAGGAAAGAGTGACATCACAGTCCTCTAGAGTATAGTCTCTTGTGACAGACCGTTAACATAAATGTTAATGTCTGTCGTCTATCTCTGCTTTGCTGTGTTGCAGATGGGAGAAATATACAGTCAGGTCCAAAATTATTGGCACCCTTTGATAAAGATGAGCAGAAAAGACTGTATAAAAGAAATTATACAAATACTGAGCTACATTTTCAGGCACGCACACCAGTAGAGGGTTTGGCGTCGAAAAATGGATGCATATGCAGAAACGAACCTCGTACCTACTGTAAAATACGGTGGTGGATCTTTAATGTTATGGGACTATTTTGCTTCCACTGGTCCTGGGGCCCTTGTTAAGCTCAACGGCATCATGAACATTTTTGCAATGGCCATCTCAGTCTCCGGACTTGAATCCGGAATGAAATCATGTGGTTTGAATTGATGAGAGTAGTCCACAAGCGCAGACAAAGGATATCAAGGATCTGGGAAAGATTCTGTATGGAGGAATTGTCTAAGATCCTTTCCAATGTGTTCTCCCATCTCAGAAAACATTTTATAAAAAGGCTCAGCGCCGTTATCCTCGCAAGGGGAGGGTGCTGGAGCATTGAAACTAGGGCTGGGTGGTATAGCGTATTTTACAATATACCGGTATTGATGCACAGACCAGTTTGTGTTTTACTTTAACTTCCATAACGGGTATTTGAATGTTTGGTTTGTTGAATGTGATATGCCGTGTGTAACATGGACACGGGACTAGAGAGCAGGGGTCCAGTCAGCTCTGAGGGTTAGGGTTTAGAGAGCAGGGATAGAGGAGCAGGGGTCCAGTCAGCTCTGAGGGTTAGAGTTTGAGGAGCAGTGGTCCAGTCAGCTCTGAGGGTTAGGGTTTAGAGGAGCAGGGGCCCAGTCAGCTCTGAGGGTTAGGGTTTAGAGGAGCAGGGGTCCAGTCAGCTCTGAGGGTTCGGGTTTAGAGGAGCAGGGGTCCAGTCAGCTCTGAGGGTTTGGGTTTAGAGGAGCAGGGGTCCAGTCAGCTCTGAGGGTTTGGGTTTAGAGGAGCAGGGGTCCAGTCAGCTCTGAGGGTTAGGGTTTAGAGGGCAAGGGACTAGAGGAGCAGGGGTCCAGTCAACTCTGAGGGTTAGGGTTTAGAGGAGCAGGGGTCCAGTCAGCTCTGAGGGTTAGGGTTTAGAGGGCAAGGGACTAGAGGAGCAGGGGTCCAGTCAACTCTGAGGGTTAGGGTTTAGAGGAGCAGGGGTCCAGTCAGCTCTGAGGGTTAGGGTTTAGAGGGCAAGGGACTAGAGGAGCAGGGGTCCAGTCAACTCTGAGGGTTAGGGTTTAGAGGAGCAGGGGTCCAGTCAACTCTGAGGGTTAGGGTTTAGAGGAGCAAGGGTCCAGTCAGCTCTGAGGGTTAGGGTTTAGAGGAGCAGGGGTCCAGTCAGCTCTGAGGGTTAGGGTTTAGAGGAGCAGGGGTCCAGTCAGCTCTGAGGGTTTGGGTTTAGAGGAGCAGGGGTCCAGTCAGCTCTGAGGGTTAGGGTTTAGAGGAGCAGGGGTCCAGTCAGCTCTGAGGGTTTGGGTTTAGAGGAGCAGGGGTCCAGTCAGCTCTGAGGGTTAGGGTTTAGAGGACCAGGAAGTATAGGTGCAGGTGTCTAGTCAGCTCTAAGAAAGAGAAAGGTATAGCACAGTCCATTCGTTTGCAGTTGCCCCATCAGTCGCACACTTGACTGATTGTGTTCCTGTCTGTGCATGAATGAGTTGAAAGTAAAGTTGTCCCTGACTGTTTAGTGTCTGTAGCACTTGCTTCATAGCCTTGACCTCTATGGCAGCTGTTGTTTCTGTTGGACACTGAGGATAGCAGTCTGACTGAAGACGTGATGAAAGGATCTATCTGGCCCTGACATCCACCCCATGAACAGATACATATTCTGAGAGACTCACTTTGATAACTGTCAACTGACATCCACCCCACGAACAAAGACATATTCTGAGGGACTCACTGTAATAGCTGTCAAAACTGTCATGATATCCGTCAACGTAATTTAGTGATCATCTTAATAATGCTGTATGGAGTTGACTGTGAAATTGAAGTAATGTTCATTTGTTGGGTTGGAATCAGATTTGCTGCATCAGTTGGCTTGGCATCACTGTAAGGTTGTCATAGTGTAGTGGCTATAATACTGTGGGTTACAATGCACTATGACTATCTATATTCTTTGTTAAGCAGTTCAAGTTATCGATTCCTTTTTTAAAAACGTATATAATTTTTTTACCTCGTAATTCCTACCTGAACACTCCATATTAGCTGAATCTGAAAATATGACAACACAGTTTTTCAAACACTTGAAGCTGACGTATAATGTATTATGAAGTGGCTGTAATGAAGTAGTTATATGCATTATGATATGGTTATAACACCTTGTAAATCAAATTGAATGATATTTGTATGAAACCAGTTAAAAGTGCTGTAGGTATGAAAAATGACTGTAGATGCTACATTGATAAAGTTTGATCATAATGTTAGTGGTGCCCCTCCCCTTGTGGATTCAGGAGGAAGTCATTACCAAGGATTTACTTCCTGGTTTAAGCAATGTCACATAAAGCCAGAAATGTTATTATACCAACGGTAGCTACCAACGGTAGCGTCTTATCATTTTAATTAATTGAAATATGTACCACCTTAAAACCATCGTCACATGTGTGCCTACGACCAAAGACACTGGTAACCTTCAGTCAAGCAGACTTCACTGGTAAACTCATCTGTGGTTTGACCGTTAGCTAGCAAGCTACTTACCAGCATGCCGTCAAAAGCACACAGTGTTGTGACTGGATGTCATAGTGTAATATTAACTTTTCACTATTTTACGAAGAATGAAGACATCTGACAGAAGTGGCTGCTTCTCATTTTGGGTGGACAGGGTGCACCGAAAATTGTGCAGTGTGCAGTGCACATTTCAAGTGAAGTTGCTTTGTCAATTAGGGAGAACATTCGATGGGTGTTGCCAGGAAGCTAATCCTGAATAAGGATGATGTACCATCATTGACAGTGGGTTAGTGGATCTTGTAAGCGCTGACCATAGGAGGTCAGAGACCTAGCAGTGTAGTGTCAGGACAACAACATCTCTCTCAACGTGATCAAGACAAAGGAGCAAATAGTGGACTACAGTAAAAGGAGGGCCGAGCACACCACCATTCACATCAACAGGGCTGTAGTGGAGCAATTTGAGAGCTTCAAGTTCCTTGGTGTCCACATCACCAACAAACTATCATGGTCCAAGCACACCAAGACATTCATGAAGAGGGCACGATAACGCATAATCCCCCCAGGAGACTGAAATACTTGGCATGGGTACTCAGATCCTCAAACAGTCCTATAGATGCACCATCGAGAGCATCGTGACTGGTTGTATCGCCGCCTTGTATGGCAACTGCTCGGCGTTCGACCGCAAGGCACGAGAGAGGGTAGTGCGTACGGCCCAGTACATCACTGCGGTCAAGCTTCCTGCCACCCAGGACCTCTGTACCAAGCGGTGTCAGAGGAAGTCCCAAAGAATTGTCAACGACTCCAGCAATCCTAGCAACTGTTCTGTCTGCTACCGCATGGCAAATGGTACCGGAGCACCAAGTCTAGGTCCAGAAGGCTCCCCCCAACTGTTCTGTCTGCTACCGCATGGCAAATGGTACCGGAGCACCAAGTCTAGGTCCAGAAGGCTCCCCCCAACTGTTCTGTCTGCTACCGCATGGCAAATGGTACCGGAGCACCAAGTCTAGGTCCAGAAGGCTCCTTAACAAGCCATAAGACTTCTGAACGTTAATCAAATGGCTACCCGGACTATTTGCATTGACCCCCTCCTTTTTTACACTGCTGCCACTCGCTGTTTATTATCTATTCACTTTACCCATACTGTGCCTACATTTACATACATACTAACTCAATTAGCTCGACCAACCTGTTCCCCCACACATTGACTCGGTACTGGGACCTCCCTGTATGAATCCTCGTTATTTTAATTTCATTGTTTTACTTTCTTTCTTTTTTTTTCTTTTTTTTCTTTAGTTTATTTAGTCAATATTTTAATAACTCTTATTTTTGTTAAAACTGCATTGTTGGTTAAGGGCTTGTAAGTAAGCATTTCACTGTAAGGCGATTTGACAAATACAATTTGATTTGATTCGATTTGACTGAAGCCAAGTGGGTGACTGAAGCCAAGTGAGTGACTGAAGCCAAGTGGGTGACTGAGGCCAAGTGGGTGACTGAAGCCAAGTGGGTGACTGAAGCCAAGTGGGTGACTGAGGCCAAGTGGGTGACTGAGGCCAAGTGGGTGACTGAGGCCAAGTGGGTGACTGAAGCCAAGTGGGTGACTGAAGCCAAGTGGGTGACTGAAGCCAAGTGGGTGACTGAGGCCAAGTGGGTGACTGAAGCCAAGTGGGTGACTGAGGCCAAGTGGGTGACTGAAGCCAAGTGGGTGACTGAGGCCAAGTGGGTGACTGAGGCCAAGTGGGTGACTGAGGCCAAGTGGGTGACTGAGGCCAAGTGGGTGACTGCGGCCAAGTGGGTGACTGAGGCCAAGTGGGTGACTGAGGCCAAGTGGGTGACTGAGGCCAAGTGGGTGACTGAGGCCAAGTGGTTGACTGAGGCCAAGTGGGTGACTGAAGCCAAGTGGGTGACTGAGGCCAAGTGGGTGACTGAGGCCAAGTGGGTGACTGAGGCCAAGTGGGTGACTGAGGCCAAGTGGGTGACTGAAGCCAAGTGGGTGACTGAGGCCAAGTGGGTGACTGAGGCCAAGTGGGTGACTGAGGCCAAGTGGGTGACTGAAGCCAAGTGGGTGACTGAAGCCAAGTGGGTGACTGAGGCCAAGTGGGTGACTGCGGCCAAGTGGGTGACTGAGGCCAAGTGGGTGACTGAGGCCAAGTGGGTGACTGAGGCCAAGTGGGTGACTGAAACCAAGTGGGTGACTGAAGTCTGCTTGATTGAAGTGGGATACATGGGCCCCCTTTCATTCCCACTCCCCTCCCCATCAATCTCTGTAGTTGGTTGCATTTCCTAAAGCCTAAGTAATTCACTTTAATGTGATATTATATCATATTTTGTTACCTTGTGGTATTGTTTTTTTTTCCAAGCATTCGGACGGGAGATGAGTGTTACAAACTGTACAAATTAGTGGGTCCTGCGGCCGGGTGCCGATATTAGGCAGTGGTGGGAAAAGTAGTCAAAAGTCCTACTGTTGTAAAAGTAGAGATACCTTACTAGACTCAAGTAAAAGTGAAAGTCACCCAGTTAAAATACTACTTGAGTAAACGTCTAAAAGTATTTGGTTTTGAATATACTTAAATATCAAAAGTAAATGGAATTGCTAAAATGTACTTAAGTATCAAAAGTAAAAGTACAAATATTAATCATTAAAAATGCCTTGTATTATTCAAGCCAGACAGCACAATTTATTTATTTTTTGTTGTAATTTACAGCCAGAGGCACACTACAACACTCTGACATTAATTTAAAAACAACGCATTTGTTTTTAGTGAGTCCTCCAGATCAGAGGCTAGAAGGGATGACCAGGGATGTTCTCTGTTTAGTGAGTCCTCCAGATCAGAGGCTAGAAGGGATGACCAGGGATGTTCTCTGTTTAGTGAGTCCTCCAGATCAGAGGCAGTAGGGATGACCAGGGATGTTCTCTGTTTAGTGAGTCCTCCAGATCAGAGGCTAGAAGGGATGACCAGGGATGTTCTCTGTTTAGTGAGTCCTCCAGATCAGAGGCTAGAAGGGATGACCAGGGATGTTCTCTGTTTAGTGAGTCCTCCAGATCAGAGGCTAGAAGGGATGACCAGGGATGTTCTCTGTTTAGTGAGTCCTCCAGATCATAGGCTAGAAGGGATGACCAGGGATGTTCTCTGTTTAATGAGTCCTCCAGATCAGAGGCAGTAGGGATGACCAGGGATGTTCTCTGTTTAGTGAGTCCACCAGATCAGAGGCAGTAGGGATGACCAGGGATGTTCTCTGTTTAGTGAGTCCTCCAGATCAGAGGCAGTAGGGATGACCAGGGATGTTCTCTGTTTAGTGAGTCCTCCAGATCAGAGGCTAGAAGGGATGACCAGGGATGTTCTCTTGATAAGAGCGTGAATTGGACAATTTTTCTGTCAAAATGTAACAAGTACTTTTGGGTGTCAGAGAAAATGTATGGAGTAGAAAGTACATTATTTTCTTTAGGTATGTAGTAAAGTAAAAGTTGTCATAAATATAAATAGTAAAGTACAGATACCAAAAAAACTACTTAAGTAGTACTTTAAAGTATTTTTACTTAAGTACTTTACATCACTGATACTAGGCATGATGTCTCATCATTATTTCTCACCTTTATGTCTCTTGAGTGTTCATTCTGATAACTATTTTGGTTATGCTGGCCTATTGTACATGATCAAATAAATTCTGAACATATTGTCATTCATTATGTTAATGCAGCGACACCAATCAATTCTCCAGTAGACTTATTGTATGCTGTTTACATGTACAGTCCCTTACGTCTAAGCTTCAAAGGTGACTTGGGCGTTACTAATTATTGTGAAGAAGAAGTGTATCAGCAAACTGTATTCTGTAATTATATTATATTTCACTCAAATGTTGTGCACACATTTGTTTACATCCCTGTTAGTAAGCATTTCTCCTTTGCCCAGATAGTCCATCTGACAGGTGTGGCATATCAAGAAGCTGATTAAACAGCATGATCATTACACAGGTGCACCTTGTGCTGTGGACAATGAAGGCCACTCTAAAATGTGCAGTTTTTTCACACAACGCAATGCCACGGATGTCTGAAGTTTTGATGGAGCATGCAATTGGCATGCTGACTGCAGGATTTTCCACCAGAGTCGTTGCCAGATAACTGCATGTTAATTTCTCAACCATAAGCCGCCTCCAACGTCGTGTGGGTGAGCGGTTTGCTGTTGTCAACGTTGTGAACAGAGTGCCCCATGGTGGCGGTGGGCTTATGGTATGGGGCAGGCATAAGCTACGGACAACAAACACAACTGCATTTTATCGATGACAATTTGAATGCATAGAGATTCATCCGCCACCATTACCTCATGTTTCAGCATGATAACATGTCGTATTGATCTGTACACAATTCCTGGAAGCTGAAAATGTCCCAGTTCTTCCATGGCCTGCATACCTACCACCCATTGTTTGGGATGCTCTGGATTGACATGTACGACAGCGGGTTCCAGTTCCAACCAAAATATCCAGCAACTTCACACAGCCATTGAAGAGGAGTGAGACAACATTCCACAGGCCACAATCAACAGCCCAGTCAACTCTATGTGAAGGAGATGTGTCGCGCTGCATGAGGCAATTGGTGGTCACACCAGATACTGACTGGTTTTCTGATCCACGCCCCTAATTAAAAAAAAAAAAAGGTATCTGTGACCATCCCAGTCGTGATATCCATAGATTAGGGCCTAATGAATTGATTTAAATCGACTGATTTCCTTATGAACTGTAACTCAGTAAACTCTTTGAAATGGTTCCATGTTGCGTTTATGTTTTTGTTCAGTATAGTTACAAAACAATAGAAAATTAAGTTTTGTATTGCTGCTGTTTGTCTGATATCCAACAGTTCATGATCAACTCTGTTGACCATGAGAGCATTTTGCAGACAAAATGGCTCGATATTTAGGCTCAGAATAACATGTGGAATAACTGCCCCTGAACTGCCTGTTCAGGGGCAGAATGACAAATTTGTACCATGTCAGCTCCGGGAGTTGAACTTGCAACCTTTCGGTTACTAGTCCAACGCTCTAACCACTAGGCTACCCTGCCGCCCCTGAGAACCATTGTTCTCACACAAACAATCTAAACTGTGGTTAACTATAAACCACAACCTTCAAACACCATAGCTGTGTTATTTAAATTTAATTAACTTATTAATTATTACATTTAAATGTAACTGTCTGCTTGGCCTTGAAGCCAACCTTTCCCGCCAAACTGGATTCTATGTTTAGCTGTCCCATAAATGCCTGAGGCCTGCACTATGTATGTGGCATGATAGATATAGTGGAGATCTAAGATCAGACAAATTTGATGTAATACCTGCTTACAAAGATCTACAAGACTCGGCTCATTGCAACTTGAAGCCCCTGGTATGTGGATAAGTGTAACATTACTGAATACCTAACTTGCTTTTATCTTGGTCTTAAACAGGTTGGTTCAGCTTGGTTCAAGTAAACCCTGACAGCATTAACCATCATTTTATCATTTACAATATCGAGGAGAGTGGAAGGCAAGTTGATGAATACATTTGATGGGATAATTGAGAGTAAGATTTATTGTACTATCACAAACCAATTGTGTTGATACTAGATTGCACTGGTCATGCTGTTCCTAAAGAGTGCATCCACGCAGGCACATTCTCTCTCCCACAGCCAGGCACACACACTGGTAGACCAAGAATGTAAAGTATCAGGCAAAGCCATGCCAGCATGCTGACTACTTCAGTGATCCCTTGTTTCCTAAAGAGCGCACACACACTCTGGCTGAAAAAGATGCTGGCAGGTCTGGTGAGGGAGCCACCTGGGACTCTGTCTAAAATGTTTGCTTGGGCCTCAGGTCCAGGCCAAGCATGCCTGTGAGGGAAGCAAGCAATGTTGGGACCTGTTCCGGCCTTGGCATGTGAAGAGATGCATCGGTTTTGGTGGCAGCGCTGGCTCCAACTCTGCTGGCTTTTGTGCGGGCTGGCGCTCTAGGGGGGCAGATTAAGCACTCTATTATTAAGTGCTTGTTAAATTGTGAATGAGAGACTGATGAAGTGTGTGCAGCCTGCCCAAGATAGCATAGTGCATGCCTTTCATGCAACTTTTTTCATATCATCATTAGAGTCACATCATGTAGCCTTTGTAAGGATCGACACTGGAGACAAGAAGCAGGTACAGGGAGTGAACATTTAATGAAACACAGACATTAAACAGAACAGGAACAGCGTCTGGACAGGGGAAAATTGTGTCATTGTGGGGTATTGTGTGTAAATTGATGAGGAAAATGTTTTATTTCATCCATTTTAGAATAAGGCGTTAACTTAACAAAATGTGGAAAAGGGGAAGGGGTCGGAATACTTTCCGAATGCACCGTATAGCCGAAGATTTGTATCACAACTAAAGTTGCATAAATAACTCTAAATTAAGCATATAGGATATGTTTCAATCATCACTTTGCTAACCCCTCAACACAGAATAGCGAACTCCCTTGGAAATCATTTGGGGAAAATGATCCTTTCTATTTTATTCAGCTTTATTGTTTATTATTCTTCTTCTTACTATAAAATAATATAAAATAATGGCAAATATAAGCAAATCTTCTCTGCTAAATGATCTAGTTTAGCCACAGCCATAAGCATTAGACGATCAGGGCCTGACTTAAGGACGACTCTTTAATACCTTGTAAGTGAATTTGTCAAAATACTTATGAGTTTTACACATCTAATATCAGTGGCATCAGTGCCAGAATAAGGCTGTTTGGAAAATGTTGGCAGATATACCAAACAATAAACCTTGGCTGCCTTGAACACGAGAGCAACAGTCCAAGAAATGCAAAGGCCTTGATGGGGTCCATCCAGATGGTCAGCCCAGCATCCTTCCAGATGGTCAGCCCAGCATCCTTCCAGATGGTCAGCCCAGCATCCTTCCAGATGGTCAGCCCAGCCTCCTTCCAGATGGTCAGCCCAGCATCCTTCCAGATGGTCAGCCCAGCCTCCTTCCAGATGGTCAGCCCAGCCTCCTTCCAGTTGGTCAGCCCAGCATCCTTCCAGATGGTCAGCCCAGCCTCCTTCCAGATGGTCAGCCCAGCCTCCTGCTCAACTAGTGCATCCAGCAGTAACTCCTGCATTCAATTACATGCGTCAATATTTCAACAAATGTCTCTACTGATGGTGGCTCCTACACAAGTTGCTAGAGCTGTCTTTTAGAAAGACATAACACCTGTAATGTAAAGGATTAAATTACATGTAATGTAAAAGGAAATGTACTTGTATTGTAACTATTCACTATTAATTTTATATTTTTTAAGCCAGCTCAGCTGAAAAGCGATTTACTTCAGAGTGTAATAAACAGCTATATCGAGGTAAGCAATATAGGACGGCAGGTAGGCTAGTGTTTTAGAGCGTTGGGCCAGTAACCAAAAGGTTGCTGGATCGAATCCCCGAGCTAACGAGGTAAAAATCTGTCGTTCTGCCCCTGAACAAGGCAGTTAACCCATTGTCCCCCGGTAGGCCGTCATTATAAATAAGAATTTGTTCTTAACTGGCTTGCCAAGTAAAACAAAATATGAATGGATAAGATTATTGGCTAGCATTTTATAATAACACATTGTAATAAAGCACTTAGAATGAATTAGTAAAAACATATATATATATATATATTTATCAATCGTGACTCCCGCATTTGTACATTTATTAACACATTTATAAATCATATCAAATTAAATGTTATTGGTCACATACACATGGAGATGTTAATGCTAGTGTAGCGAAATGTTTGTGCTTCTAGTTCCGACAGTGCAGCAATATCTAACAAGTAATCTAACAACTCCACAACAACTAACTAATACACACAAATCTAAGTAAAGGGATGGAATAAGAATATATACATATGAATATATGGTTGAGAAGTATGTAATAATGATGTGTAAGACATATGTAGGGCTCTGGCGATCATTACATTTTTGTCAGCCGATGACAAAAATCTCCGGGCTTCCATAGCCTACAAGCTACAAATGCAAACTTTTTGAACTTTTAAAAGGTTTTTTCTACATTTTAAAAGGTCTAATAAATCAATTCAATACAGCCTACACCATCACAATAAATCCATTATTTATTTTAGGCATGTCTAAAGAAACATGATATCAATAAAAATGTAGCCTATTTCAGACGAACAGAATAGCGTATTTTCACTACACTCGCAATAACATCTGCTAACCATGTGTATGTGACTAATAACATTTGATTTGATTTGAAAGTTGTCAAAGCTTTAGTATAGTATTTAGTATACAGAATATACTCTCTCATCTTTTGAATGTACTGGCTGTGCTGATTTATCAGCCTCCTAAACTCAAGTCTGACTTGTTAAACTATTTGAGCTACTACCACTCCTAAGCCTCTTGTGCACTGCTATGCTAGTGTTTGGTGATTACAACATACATGTCGACTTCCCTGACTGCTGTCTCTCTACTGGCCTTGCTGATGTACTGGACAACGTTGGACTCCAACAGCACATGAACTTTGCCATCCACAACAAAGGTCATATCACTGGACGTGGTCTGTATCACGGGCGTGGATCTGTACAAACTGAATGGTAATGTGTCAGGGCTGTCTGACCACGTCAACCTAGCTATTCCTCTTCTCACTTTGCCCAAGATAAGCTCCGTTAATTTTAGGAGTCTGAAAACTATAAACACTGCCTAGCTTACTGAATCCATCTCCAAACTGCTAGTTACTGACTCTGTGGCTCAATACAACACTGCCTCAATACAACACTTCCTCAATACAACGCTACCTCAATACAACACTACCTCAATACAACGCTACCTCAATACAACACTACCTCAATACAACGCTACCTTAATACAACACTACAACATTACCTCAATACACTACCTCAATACAACACTGCCTCAATACAACACTACCTCAATACAACACAACACTGCCTCAATACAACACTACCTCAATACAACACTACCTCAATACAACACTGCCTCAATACAACACTGCCTCAATACAACACAACACTTCCTCAATACAACACTGCCTCAAAAGAACACAACCTCAATACAACACTGCCTCAATACAACACTGCCTCAATACAATACAACACTACTTCAATACAATACAACACTACCTCAATACAATACAACACTACCTCAATACAACACTACCTCAATACAACGCTGCCTCAATACAACACTCCCTCAATACAACACTACCTCAATACAACACTGCCTCAATACAACACTGCCTCAATACAACACTGCCTCAATACAACACGTACTGAATGAAGCTGCTCCTTTGAAAGCCCGCCTGGTGTCTTTCTCCAAATCTTCTACCTGGTACACCGAGGCGCTACGCTCTCTCAGAGAAAGTGGCCGTCGTCCAGAACAACAGCATAGGTGTTAACCGTTAGTATCTCCACCAAGCAATCTGTCTTAGCCTTACTTCTGATTCTGTGTGTTGTTGCGGTAGTGGTGCTGATTGTGGACAAACAGAGCATCTAGTAGGAGAAGGATTCTGATGAGGACTAGGCAGCATCTATCTCCCTGTGGTGAGGTGTTGGTGGGGGTCAGACCTCACTATGATCTCAGACAGGCTATAACAGAGACGTGGTTGGGATACCTCAGGGAATGTACAGCCTAACTACACTGGGTGCAGGTGAAGTTTATTATTGGGAAACATGGCTGTTACATTCCAGAGAGGATCCCTAATCATGTTCCCTCCTGAACCTCACAGACCCACATCCCGCAGCTCAGTTGCTGTGAACGCTACTATCTGTCCTGGGATCCTGCCAGATTCCATGTAAAGAGAGAGACACGGAAACTCAGCTAGCCGAGCTGGGTCGGCAGTCTCAAATGGAGGTCGCTATTGAACGTTTTCAATGCTGCAGGAGCTGTGTATATTTTGCTCTATTCCGGGGACAATGTGGACCGCCCAGACTTTCAATGTAGCAAATGTTTGCTTGCAGAGGACTACATGGGTGAAGCAGCTACTCTTAGCAAACAAGTGGTGAACCTACACAAGCTACTGGGGAATCCACGTCCACCTACTTTTTCATTTTCTTCTACCCCAGTAGTCGGACGCCACTCTGGTCTGCGGGAAGTGTTGCCGCCGTGTCAGCTCACCACAGCCAACTGGCCGTCACTCTGCAGGGATTCTTCCCCGGAGGGATCTTCCCCTTCCCTGGAGAAACGGAGTTAGTAGGATGCTCCTGGATGACTTAGGGGATGTTCCTGTTCTCGACCCAACCAACCAGCCATGGAGATATGACATTCGCCGTGGAAGTCAAAGAAAGCGTCCTCTGGCAACGTGGACCTCCTTGGGGTCGTTAAGCACGGATCGGACACAGACCAGAAACGGCTTTGCCGCCCTGGATCCAGAAATTCTGGACACCTTCTTCCCTAGGGGCTTCCGATTCGAGATCGGATCCGGAGTACATTACAATGCTGCTTCTGACTGTTCTACGACAGATGCCGGTAGCTGACACTGTCGTAGTCCATGTGGGGTCAAACGACATCAGGAGGGCTAGCTCGGAACTTCTGAAAATGTATTTTAAAGAACTGATTCTATCACTGAAAGATTACAAAAAAAATTGGCCAATGATTTCAGGTCCGGTACCATCGTTGGGCCGCGGATGTGAAAGATTCAGCTACTATAGCTCTGTTGGAATCACTTTTTTAGATAACTTGGCAATCTTCTGGAAACAGACGATACCCTACAGGAATGATGGAGTCCATCCAAATCATCTTGGCTCCTGCATTTCAAGGCTGCGTTGAGACAATGACTTATCAAGGACCCAAGATCAGTTAATCCCTACCATTATGTCACTGAGTTGTCATAATACTGAATCAAATGTACATTATCCCCGGGGCGTTGGCAGACACAATGTAAGTCAATTAATTTATGTCTCCCTAACTGCCCTGAAAACCTCTGTTGATCCTGCAGCTATTCTATGCAGTCATCATGGGCCTATGAACCAGTGTTACACTGTGCCCTAGTTGGAATTTGGAATGCCACTGTGTGCAGCTCAACATGCACTATTAGCTCCAATATAAATAACATGAGCAAGTCTACTTATGATAAGCTTCCCAGTAAAGCATTAAAAACAATTAAGCATCCCAGAAAAGTACTAAAAATAACCCATGTTAACATATGTAGCCTAAGAATCAAGGTTCATGAAGTCAATAACTTCCATTCATATGCTGACTATCTCTGAAACTCACTTTGATAATACCTTTGATGATACGGTGGTAGCAATACGTGATTATAAAATCTACCAAAAATACAGAAATGCCAATGGGGGTGGTGTTGCGGCCTATATTCAGAACCACGTTCCTGTAAAGCTTAGAGAAGATTGCATGTTAAATATTGCTGAAGTAATATGGCTACAGGTTAATCTGCCTCACCTAAAGCCCATTCTTGTGGGAAGCTGCTCTAGGCTACCAAGTGCTAACAGTCAGTATTTGGATAATATGTTTGAATTGTTTGATAATGTATGTGATATCAACAGAGCGATATCTTTTCTGGGTGATTTAAATATTGACTGGCTTTCAACCTGTAAAAAATGTTACCTGTAACCAGTGTCTGCAACCTGGTTCAGGTTATCTGTCAGAGTAGTTACATACAGCATAGGAATGAAATCATCAAACACCTATTGGTCACATCTTTACTAATGCTGCAGAAATTTGCTTTAAAGCAGTATCCAAATCCATAGGATGAAGTGATCACAAAATAGTAGCCATATCTAGGAAAGCCAAAGTTCCAAAGGCTGAGCCTAATACAGTGTATAAGAGGTCATACAATACGTTTTAAGGTGATTCTTATGTTGATGATGTAAAGAATATTTGCTGGTCTGTGGTGTGTAATGAGGAGCAACAAGACACTACACTTGACACATTTATGAAGTTGCTTATTCCAGTTACTAATAAGCACGCACCCATTAAGAAAATGACTGTAAAAATGGTTAAATCCCCTTGATTTGATGAGGAATTGAAAAATTGTATGGTTGAGAGGTATGAGGCAAAAGGTATGGCAAATCTGGCAGCAAGTCTGGCAGCAAACATACTGCAAATTTAGAAATTGTGACTAAACTATATAAAAATAAAGTATACTATGAAACAAAAATAAATGATTTAAAGAATGACAGTAAAAAGTGGTGGAGCACCTTAAATGAAATGTAGGGCAAAAAGGCAAACTCGGCTCCATCATTCATTGAATCAGATGGCTCATTCTTCACAAAACCCACTGATATTGCCAACTACTTTAATTACTTTTTCATTGGCATGATTAGTAAACTTAGGTATGACATGCCAGCAACAAACACTATCAGTACACTTTCAAGTATATCTGACAAAATTATGAAAGACAAGCATTGTACTTTTGAATTCGAGTGGAAGAGGTGAAACAAGTATTGTTGTCTATCAACAATGACAAGCCACCGGGGTCTTGCCACTCCTATTTGTCATATATTCAATTTGAGCCTAATACAAAGTGTGTGCCTTCAGGCCTGGTGTCACGGCAGATTTCCTCCTCTTCGTCAGAGGTGTTGCAAGGATCGGCCCAAAGCGCAGCGTGGTAAGTGTCCATGTTTTAATAGAATAAACTGAACATGACACAATATAAAATAACTAAGTGAATATAAACGCAACAGTCCTGTGTGGCACAAACATTGACACAGGAAACAATCACCCACAACCCACAATGACAAAACAGGCTACCTAAATATGGTTCCCAATCAGAGACAACGACTAACACCTGCCTCTGATTGAGAACCATATCAGGCCCAAACACAGAAACAGACAAACTAGACATACAACATAGAATGCCCACTCAGATCACACCCTGACCAAACAAAACATATAAACATACAAAGCAAACTATGGTCAGGGCGTGACACCTGGAGGGAAGCAAAAGTCATTCCGCTACCCAAGAATATTAAAGCCTCCTTTACTAGCTCAAATAGCTGACCCATCAGCCTGTTACCAATACTCAGTAAACATTTGGAAAAAATTGTGTTTGACCAGATACAATGCTATTTTACAGTAAACAAGTTGACAACAGACTTTCAGCATGCTTATAGGGAAGGACATTCAACAAGCACAACACTTTCACAAATGACTGATAATTGCCTGAGAGAAATTGATGATAAAAAGATTGTGGGGGCTGTTTTGTTAGACTTTTGACATTATCGATCATAGTCTGCTGCTGGTAAAACGTAAGTGTTATGGATTTCCACCTGCTGCTATATTGTGGATAAAAAGTTACACGTGGGGGTATTCTTTAATGGAAGTCTCTCCAACATAATCCAGGTAGAATCAGGAATTCCCCAGGGCAGTTGTTTAGGCCCCTTTCTTTTTTAATCTTTACTAATGACATGCCACTTGCTTTGACTAAAGTCAGTTTTTCTATGTATGCGGATGACTCAACACTATACAGTCAGCTACTACAACAACTGAAATTCTGCAACGCTTAACAAAGAGCTTCAGAATGGGTGGCAAGGAATAAGTTAGTCATAAATATTTCAAAATGTTTAAATCATTATTTTTGGGACACATCATTCACTAAACCCTAAACCTCAACTAAATATTGTAATGAATAATGTGGAAATTGAGCAAGTTGAGGTGACTAAACTGCTTGGAGTAACCCTGGATCGTAAATTGCCATGGTCAAAACATATCGAAGAACAGTAGCTAAGATGGGGAGAAATCTGTACATAATAAAGTGTAGCTCTGCCTTCTTAACAACACTATCAGCAAGGCAGGTCCAACAGACCCAGGTTTTGTTGCACCTGGACTACCGTTCAATCATGTGGTCAGGTGCCACAAAGAGGGACTTAGTAAAATTACACAGGGCAGCACGGCTGGCTTAGGTAACATTAATGATATGCATGTCAATCTCTCATGGCTCAATGTGGAACAGAGATTGACTATCATCACTACTTGTTTTTGTTAGAAGTGTTGACATGCTGAATGTGCCAAGCTGTCTGTTTGAACTACAAGCACACAGCTAGGACACCCATGCATACCCCACAAGACATGCCACCAGAGGTCTTTTCACAAACCGCAAGTCCAGAACAAACCATGGGAGGCGCACAGTACTACATAGAGCCATGACTACATGGAACTCTATTCCACAGGACTACATAGAGCCATGACTACATGGAACTCTATTCCACAGTACCACATAGAGCCATGACTACATGGAACTCTATTCCACAGTACTACATCGAGCCATGACTACATGGAACTCTATTCCACAGTACCACATAGAGCCATGACTACATGGAACTCTATTCCACAGTACTACATCGAGCCATGACTACATGGAACTCTATTCCACAGTACTACATAGAGCCATGACTACATGGAACTCTATTCCACAGTACCACATAGAGCCATGACTACATGGAACTCTATTCCACAGTACTACATAGACATGACTACATGGAACTCTATTCCACAGTACTACATAGACATGACTACATGGAACTCTATTCCACATCAGTAGAATCAGATTTTAAAAAAGCAGGTAAAAATACACCTTATGGAACAATGGGGACTGTGAAGAGACGCACACAAAGGTACATACACACGCATATGCACACAATTGCTAGCACTCTACACACACCTACATTGTAATAGTGTTGTACTGTGGTGTTAGAAATGTTGTATTGTAGAAATGTAGTGGTGTAATAATGTTATATGATGTACTGTTTTATCTTTTGTGTTATATGTAATGTAAGTGCCTTAATGTGTTTGGACCCCAGAATGAGTAGCTGCTGCCTTGGCAGGAATAAATGGGGATCCATAATAAACCCCAGGAAGAGTAGCTGCTGCCTTGGCAGGAACTAATGAGGATCCATAATAAACACCAGGAAGAGTAGCTGCTGCCTTGGCAGGAACTAATGGGGATCCATAATAAACCCCAGGAAGAGTAGCTGCTGCCTTGGCTGGAAAGGAAAGAATGAATGGGGCCACGTATCGTGAGATTTTGAGTGAAAACCTCCTTCCATCAGCAAGGGCATTGAATGGCTGGGTCTTTCAGCATGACAATGATCCCAAACACACCGCCCGGGCAACGAAGGAGTGGCTTCGTAAGAAGCATTTCAAGGTCCTGGAGTGGCCTAGCCAGTCTCCAGATCTCAACCACATAGAAAATCTTTGTAGGGAGTTGAAAGTCCGTGTTTCCCAGCAACAGCCCCAAAACATCACTGCTCTAGAGGAGATCTGCATGGAGGAATGGGCCAAAAAACCAGCAACAGTGTGTGAAAACCTTGTGAAGACTTACAGAAAACGTTTGACCTCTGTCATTGCCAACAAAGGGTATATAACAAAGTATTGAGATAAACTTTGTTATTGACCAAATACTTATTTTCCACCATCATTTGCAAAATAAATTCATAAAAAATCCTAACATGTGATTTTCTGGATTTTTTTCTTCTAATTTTGTCTGTCATAGTTGAAGTGTACCTATGATGAAAATTACAGGCCTCTCTCATCTATTTAAGTGGGAGAACTTGCACAATTGGTGGCTGACTAAATACTTTTTTGCCCCACTGTATATTCTGAAGTAAAATCATAATGATCATACTTTACAAACATACCATTTTTGTTCTGCAGGTCTCAAAATATGTAAATAGTACACAAAGCAGTTTAAAATGTATAGGTTTACCAAACTGTTAAGTGATTATCAATTAAGAGAAGTAGGATTAAGTAATAGTAAAAATGTATTTTAACAAATCAGATGACAATCACATCAAAAGTAAAGTGAACATTGCATTGTGAAAAGCAAGTGCTGTACATGAACATGTATTGCAGTGTGAAACATGTATTTCTAGATTAAACACCGATTAAGTATGGTGAAAAGGTGACTGTGTGATTATGTGTGAGTCAATTGAAAATGTGCTTAGAGTTTTGAAACAACAGCCTTTTTTGATGATCTGTTTTGAGTTTTGTACTAAGAGTTGTGAAAATATACCACAGACTTGAAAAAAACGGTCACTTTAAATATCAACCACTCTACAACGCAGGTCTTCTGCTCTACGGATTGAATCGAGCCCTTAGTCTGTGCTCGCAGAGAAGTTTTATCACCACAGACAAGAGTTTGCCTGAGACACCCCAACCCCTTGGCTCTCGTCAGCATTTTTTTTTTTTTAACATGATTCAATCCATTAAAATGTCACAGGTATGTAAAAATCTAAATCTGGATGTGAAATGTCACATGCTGTGGCATGGATCCACAAAACAACTGAGCTGGTTGTTTTTTACCCCCTGACAGTGACCTTCTCCGCAGCCAATGGCCATGTTCTGAAACTGAGTGTCAGAAATACATGCAGCCTAAAGTTGTTTAGGATTGTTCTGTGACCCTCCGTCATAGAGATGGTATCAAACCACAGCTGCTGAGCTGTTCTTCAAACTCCATTTTGATCCCATACAGTCGATGGCAGAGATACAGGAAGTACACCAAAGCAAAAGATCATTTACAAGCGCAATATGGCGCAGAAATACATCCAGCTTCCACAGCAATTTATATCGAAAGTCATTTGGCGTTGCTTTATTGTCATTTGAGCCGTGCACCAGAAGATATGACCATATACAAAGCAGACTTATACTTGACATGGCCATTATACAGACCAGTCAAATACATGCTTCTTTTTGGACAGATTTATTTTTAGATGCTCAAATGTCAAGACAATACAGATTGTAGGAAGACACAGTCAAGGACAAGAAAAGTAAAGTCCATAACTAAGAACATCAATAAAACTGGGAATCCCACACCCTCCTTTCAGCTGCAGCTGTTGGAACAAAAGCGTCTGGTGGGAGCAGGGGGACTCATCCTAGCCAAGATTTTGGAAGAGCCAAGACAAGTGGCAGCCCAATCCACTAGATGGCCCAACCAATGATCAATGTTAAGAGGTGTAACACATCACATCCAGTTACACTATTGAAAGACATTTAAATCATGGGGGAAATGTTGAATAGAAAGTGTTAACAATGACTCAATAACCCATGCCTTCTGGGAATGTTATACAGTCTAAAAGTTACAAGTGGTGTTATAGAAAGCTGGTTGTCAGAAGTATTACAATGTAAACATACTTTGAATCTGTGTCTGCATATTTCAAGACATGTCATATGAGGTGCAGTGAGAAACCTGATGGGTTGGAAGATACTTTTCTCATCAATCATCTTGAAAAAACATATACTTAACTGGAAATCTACCAATTCTCCATCGTTAACATGGAAAGGTCAAACTCTTTATTATCTAAATTTTGAAAGTGCGCTGGAGGTGGGATGGGGGCGCTGGAGATGGGATGGGGGCGCTGGTGATGGGATGGGGAACTGGAGATGGGATGGGGGCGCTGGAGATGTGGATGGGGGCGCTGAAGATGTGGATAGGGCTGCTGGAGATGGGATGGGGCTGCTGGAGATGGGATGGGGGAGCTGGAGATGGGATGGGGGAACTGGAGATAGGATGGGGGAGCTGGAGATGGGATGGGGGAACTGGAGATAGGATTGGGGTGGTGGAGATGGGATGGGGGAACTGGAGATGGGATGGGGGAACTGGAGATGGGATGGGGGAGCTGGAGATGGGATGGGGGTGGTGGAGATGTGGATGGGGCGGTGGAGATGTGGATGGGGGCGCTGGAGATGGGATGGAGGCGCTGGAGATGGGATGGGGGAACTGGAGATGGGATGGGGGAACTGGAGATGGGATGGGGGAACTGGAGATAGGATGGGGGGGCTGGAGATGGGATGGGGTTTCTGGAGATGGAAGGGGGAACTGGAGATGGGATGGGGGTGGTGGAGATGTGGATGGGGGCGCTGGAGATGGGATGGGGGAACTGGAGATGGGATGGGGGTGGTGGAGATGGGATGGGATGGGGTTTCTGGAGATGGGATGGGGCTGCTGGAGATGGGATGGGGGCGCTGGAGATGGGATGGGGGAACTGGAGATGGGATGGGGGCGCTGGAGATGGGATGGGGGCACTGGAGATGGGATGGGGGCGCTGGAGATGGGATGGGGGAACTGGAGATAGGATGGGGGAACTGGAGATATGATGGGGGTGGTGGAGATGGGATGGGGCTGCTAGAGATGGGATGGTGGAGATGGGATGGGATGGGGGAACTGGAGATGGGATGGGGGCACTGGAGATGGGATGGGGGAACTGGAGATGGGATGGGGGCGCTGGAGATGGGATGGGGGAACTGGAGATAGGATGGGGGAACTGGAGATATGATGGGGGTGGTGGAGATGGGATAGGGCTGCTAGAGATGGGATGGTGGAGATGGGATGGGGGAGCTGGAGATGGGATGGGGGAACTGGAGATAGGATGGGGGAGCTGGAGATGGGATGGGGGAACTGGAGATGGGATGGAGGCGCTGGAGATGGGATGGGGGAACTGGAGATGGGGGCGCTGGAGATGGGATGGGGCTGCTGGAGATGGGATGGGGGCGCTGGAGATGGGATGGGGGCGCTGGAGATGGGATGGGGGAACTGGAGATGGGATGGGGGCACTGGAGATGGGATGGGAGAACTGGAGATGGGATGGGGGAACTGGAGATGGGATGGGGGAGCTGGAGATGGGATTGAGGGGCTGGAGATGGGATGGGGGAACTGGAGATGGGATGAGGGCGCTGGAGATGGGATGGGGGAACTGGAGATAGGAGGGGGGTGGTGGAGATGGGATGGGGGAACTGGAGATGGGATGGGGGAACTGGAGATAGGATTGTTAATTAGGGCGTGGCCCACACTGCCTTGTTGTGTAATTCAAGGGGTCCATCTCTTTACTCAGTGCTGGTCGGCGTGCCTTAGGAGCAGTGGTGGATTTAGGTATAGGCGACATGGGCAGCCGCCCTCCGACGAGGTCAATTAACCGCGTCGGAGTGGGCGCCCTGATTCTAGTCTGTGAGGGGGTCGGGGGTAGGTTGACCTCAGGTCTCACAACTGGAAGCCCGAGGTAGTGGGAGCAGGGGAATCTATCAAATATCACACCTCTAACTTTGTACAGTACTAATGAATTAGTAAAATCAGTCACACTACGAAATGCTACCAAATGAACCACAATTCATTCATAATACTGTGAATAAATAGTTTCAGACATATTGTTGCATTTTTTTTCTGGTTTGTTTGTAATCAGTAAGAATAATATAAAACCAGTCTTCACACTGCCAAGGTGAATTGGTTTAGTCTTGACTCTTGGGTGACAGTGTTGGGGGATGGGTAATGTATTGATGCTCGAGTGCCAAATCAACACAAACGTGTTTATTTTTTGTCTTTGATATTAATGAATCTTAGTTTTGTATGTTTATATAGTTTCAAAAGTTTGGATTATTTATGTGTTGTTCCAAATGTCTGAATACAAATGACAGTTAGTGCAGAATGGTGTGTGTTTTTGTATGTTGGGGTGTGCCAAGGGGGGGGGGGGGGGGGGGGGGGGGGGGGTTCACCCAGGGAGCCAAACAAACTACAACCCAGGGAGCCAAACAAACTACAACCACCACTGCTTAGAACCCCTGGTTCGGTGATGGTGGTTTTAACTGTATGATCATCGGTTTTCTTTCTCCACTGTTTTAATCCAAACTGTAGTTCCTCAACATAAAATGACAACTCTTAATAACTACAATGGACTCTGTTGCATTACTTAGGATTGCATCCACAGAGTCTGACATGGAACCAACCAATACTACCTGATGACTGATAACAAAAGAGGGCTATATAAAGGGTAGGTAATCAAGGAAGTAATGAAGTCCAGGTGTGACTGATGATGAGCTGCAGGTGTGCATATTGATGGTTGCCAGGTATGTGTAAAGATGGGTTGCCAGGACCGTAGAGGGAGTGACAGTACCGGCCAGGAGGACGGCCCTGAGTGATTCCACCAAGTATTATCCCTGGGTTGTGAAGACAAACACAATCAAGACGTCTTCATTTCTTATTTTGTCTTCATTTGGAAATGTTTCGTTCACTTAGAAAATATGGAGGAGGTTGTGTAGATCAGTAGGAATTATTAGTTTTTAAATTAATTTAATCATTTTTATATTTAATTAAGGCAGCTTTATTTAAACTGTGCTGTGTGCACATTTTGGCGTGTTCATCTCTTCTTTGACTGCAAGACTTTTTGGGGAAGTACCGCAGCTCACATATAGCTTCATCTACATTTGTTTAGCTTGGTTTAGGGACATTGACCTCCATATTGAGTCTTGTCTATCTGAATGTTTGACACACGTTTCTCTTTCCTCCTCCCACTGTTTCTGTTTTGAGGAGCAGCGGTTGAACCCTGAAGTGGACGTACCTTTTGTTCTTCTACATCGACCCCGAGTTTGACAAGCCAAGGAAGGACAGTGTCCCTTTCCAGAAGTGTATATCTGCCCAAACTCTATTGGAAATGCAAATTGATTAATGATAAATCATTATCATGTTTGTAATTTCTTTTACCATTTGTGGGCATTATCTCGGTTAACCCAGAACTAAAATCTCACATAATTTGGTCAGATGTTCATTAGCCATTTATTCAGTGGTATAAAGTAACTAAATAAACATGTTTTTTTTTTGGGGGGGGGGGGGGGGGGTGGTATCTGTTCTTTACTTGTTTGTAAATGATGCCTGAGTGTTGGAATGTGACCGTGGCTATCGGTAAATGAAACTGAAAAAAACAAGAAAAATGTACCGTCTGGTTAGCGTTATATAAGGAATTTGAAATGATTTATTATATTGAAAACCAGAGAAGTTGACTTTTAATGAAGTTGTAATTTACTGGGCGACTTTTATTTGAGTAATTTTTTATGAAGTGTGGTGTACCGCAGTTTAGCCACCCATTGGAGACTCATCGAGGCCTCGTGACAGAAGGAGTCGACAGCACGCGGCGATGTCTCCCTCTGCTGAACGTGCCAGGTCTCGACGGGCTCTCCGGAGAGGAATAATTGAGGATGATTATGGTTGGTGAGTAATCAAGGGGCTAATCGCTCACCAGCTGGACGAGTCCCATAAAGCTGCCAGAACGGCAGCACATGGGGGTGGTAACTAGGGAAGAGAGGTTACTCCTGTATAGTTGTGGACAGTACCAGAGATAACGGAGGGAGTTGGGTTTTGTTCTCCACTGGAGACAGCAGGAGCCCAGAGAACAGTTTCCCAGAGAAGTCCTTTTTGTTTCTTATTTAAATAAACACCCTTGAAACTGAGCTAATGCAATTCTGTCTGTATCTGATATGTGTAAACGTCTCGACCAAACCCCCTGGTCTTCCACAGAAGGTATCTTCATTTTTTTTGTCAAGTAAGACAATTGGGTTATTGTTCCACCACCACATTTACAGCATGTTTACGTAGTCTGATCACCAGAGATGATATGTAATCCAGTCTGTTTCCTGAGAACTTTGTTCTGAGAATTTCACCTTAATCTTCAGTGTTCCCTTTCAGTTGCTACCACGGTTATGCGTAAACTTCTCTCTTTATTTATTTTATGAAATGTTCCAATTTGGGTCTTTCCATATACTGTAGGTCAATATCCCCTCCAAGTTTAAAGGGTTAATTTTAGATTTTAGGCATCCATAGCTCAGTCTATGCATTTCAGATTGGTTGCATTTCTCCAGCCCCATCACTGATCTGTTTACCAAAATACGTGACATTTGTTGTTGGAATCCCAGAATACAATATGGTACAAATTACAATATTTTTATGGTATGAACAAACTGTTTGCTGAGTAATAAATCCACCGTCACAAGGGGTATGTAGGCCTACATGTTTTTAATGAACAATCATTTTCACCATGAAAATCATATTTTATGCATCACAGGAAAATGATATGATGTTTGTCTTGTTTATTCAGCAACTTCTTCTCTTGTTTATTCAGCAACTTCTTTGCCCTGTCAAAAACAAAACAACGAAAATGACAAATCTGTATTCATGAGTGTGTTTACACTTGGAAAGAGTATAATGGATCCAGCATTTAAGGCTCAGCCTTAATCTAGTTTTTTTTTTTTGCGCTACATGAAATGTGCTTATTAGCAGTCTGAAATACCTACATGATAGTGAGTGTAAAAGGTCAATATTGATTTCTGTGAAGACTGAATCATAGGTGGTGTTGATGTGGTCATATCTGAGCATGAGTCAGATGTAGAATTAGTAGCAGCTCTGTACCTTTCCAGTGCTGCGAGATTTGGCTCTGAGCTTGTTGACTTGAGTCTCAGCGATGTCAGCACGCTCTTCAGCCTCCTCCAGTTCATGCTGAACCTTCCGGAACTTAGACATGTGGCCGTTGGCTTGTTCCTCCTGTGTGAGGAACAGAGAGGGAGAGCACAACATCAGCATTCAAAGTTTGAAGCTTCAGGTAGCAAATTAATATTATTGTTTTATGAGTATTTTAAGTTTTTATTTTTATATGACAGATTTAGGATTACAAAGTATGTAGGGAGATATATGATACAGTAGAGAAAGTGATTGGTGGGATGGGGGATCAAACCACTCCCTCCAGGGACGGAAAGTGCCTAACCTTTGTTTACGTCACATTTTATAGTCTTACAAATTAGGATTTAAATGGATTGAAGTGTTATTTTTTTGTCAACGATCTACACAAACTGCTCTGGAATGACAAACTGGATTCCAAAACATTTAAAAAAGAATGAAAAATAGAACAATGT
Organism: Oncorhynchus mykiss; assembly: GCF_057628025.1. Lineage (NCBI taxonomy): Eukaryota > Metazoa > Chordata > Actinopteri > Salmoniformes > Salmonidae > Oncorhynchus > Oncorhynchus mykiss. Next base: position 87,790,622 of record NC_143029.1, on the reverse strand, counting down.
CATTGTCTATGGTGATTGCATGACTGTGTGCTCGATTTTATACACCTGTCAGCCACGGATGTGGCTGAAATATTTGAAAGGGTGTCCACATACTTTTGCATGTGTATACATGTATATATATATATATATATAAAAAAAAATATATATATATATATATATATATATATATAGCCCCCGAGTCAATATAAATCTTTTTGGGTCAGTCTGAGAGCTTAACAAACCTGGACCATTCAATATTAGCCCATTATTACTTTCAAAATTCTTCATGCACTGTCGATTTGGATGATAATCACTGCTATATAGACATATTTAAGTCTCACCATAGACTTTCAAGCAGATTTAAGTCAAAACTGTAACTTGGCCAATCAGGAACATTCCTTGTCTCCCTGGTAAGCAAATCCAGTGTAGACTTGGCCTTGTGTTATGGGTTATTGTCTTGCTGAAAGGTGAATTCATCTCCTAGTGTTTGTTGAGAAGCAGACTGAACCAAGTTTTTCCTCTGGGATTTTGTCTTTATTGAGCTCATGCTGTTTTTTTTGTACTGAAAAACTCCCCAGTACTTGTCAATGACAAGCATACCCATAACAGGATGCAGCCATCACCATGCTTGAAAATACTATGCTTTTTTTGCGGTATTACTTTAGTGCCTTCCCGAGGGGCAAAAAAATGGTTGAATCAACGTTGTTTATACAACCAAAAAAAAAGCAATGTTGACTCAACATGGAAACTGATTTGATTTGCAACAAGTAATCAACCTAAAGGCTTTTTGTCTTTTTTTTTCAACCAAGAGAATTTACCTCAATTCATAGAAGTGGTGACATTTGTTGTTGATTTCACGTTGAATTCAGTTAGTTGACAACTCAACCAAATTCAAAAACTAGACCAAGAAATGTCTTGTTGCAAAAATGTTTTGGAATATTTTTATACTGGCTTCCTTTTCACTCTGTCATTTAGGTTAGTAAAGTAACTACAATGTTCCCTGATCCTTCCTCAGTTTTCTCCTATCACAGCCATTAAACTCTGTAACCGTTTTAAACTCGCCAATGCCCTCAGGATAAAATGACTGATCGGTTTCCTTCCTCCCCGGCTACTCTGTTAGGAAGGATGTCTGTATCTTCGTAGTGACTGGGTATATCGATACAACATTGAAAGCCTTATTAAAAACTTCACCATGCTCAAAAGGATACTCAGCGTCAGCTTTCTTCATTTTGCCAGTCAGTGCCCTTCTTTGCGAGGCATTTGAAAAGTGTAAACTAAAATGTTGTAATGTCTCCTAGGGAAGAAATATGTTTTCAGAGTATTTGACTAATGAAGGGTGCTCACCGCTTCCTCAGCCTGTCTCTTGTAGGCCTTCACTTTCATCTGCAGCTTATCTACCAGGTCCTGAAGTCTGCCAACGTTCTTCTTATCCTCCTCAGTCTGTGGGAGAAGATCAAAGAATCAAAGCCCAATAGTTTTATACACAAACCTGTCTGTGTTTGTGTCTACCCACTGGGCAAAGGCATCAAATCAACATTTATTTCACATTGGTTCAACGTATTTGCAATGAATTGATGTGGAAACGATGTTGATTTAACCAGTGTGCCCAGTGGGAAGTGTTTGAAGAAGGTCTTACCTGGTAAGTGAGCTCCTTGACTCTGCGCTCATACTTGCGGACTCCCTTGACTGCGTCTGCACCTCTTCTCTGCTCAGCCTCCACCTCAGTCTCGAGCTCACGAACCTTGTTTGGAAGAAATTAATGAAGGCATTTGTTTGAGGGGGTGAAATCAGACGTAACAAATCTTTGTAAAACAGAGGTATATTGTTCTACTCAGTCAAGGAGGCAAAATTGTTGTCTAATTGAAGGGTCTGTAATGATAACAGCTGTTCATTATCTAGGTGGGTTATTGAGAGAAAAAAGTCATTACACAATGATCCTGAGTATGTTATCAAATACATTTCCAGAAATCAGTCTTTCAATATGTCCTAATCCACCCTGCTGTTAACTCACCCTGGACTCCAGTTTCTGGAGCTGCTTCTTGCCTCCCTTCATGGCCAGATTCTCAGCCTCATCCAGTCGGTGCTGCAGGTCCTTGACTGTGATCTCCAGGTTCTTCTTCATCCTCTCCAGGTGAGAGCTGGTGTCCTGCTCCTTCTTCAGCTCCTCAGCCATCATGGCCGCCTGGAATGGTAGTTTGTTTAATTTATGCACCAATTGGCAACAATCATAACACCCAACTGAGATCTTTGTTGTGGTAAACCAGCCCAGCAACCATTGGTGACAAATCAAGTGGATGTAATGCAATAGATCATAAGGACTCACGTCAGTGATGGCCTTCTTGGCCTTCTCCTCTGCGTTCCTGGCCTCCTGGACGATGTCGTCCACCTCTCCCTGCACCTGCACCAGGTCAGTCTCCAGCTTCTTCTTGGTGTTCAGAAGGCTGGTGTTCTGGAAGATGAAACAAGACCATGTGTTTGAATCTCAAGAGAACTTACAAGTAAGTCACAAAGCAGGAAAGGTATGCTTGGTTGAGTTGAATGAGAAATGGCTTAGAGCCGCACCTGGGAGTGCAGGAGTCCAACGCGCTCGCTGGCATCTACCAGCTCAGTCTCAGCCACTTTGCGGCCTCTCTCAGTCTGCTCCAGAGCAACTCTCAGCTCCTCAATTTCAGCCACCATCAGACCGTTCCTGCGCTCCACCATGGCTACCTGCTCCTTCATGTCCTCTGAGGCACGGACAGCGTCATCAAGGTGCAATTGGGCATCCTGGGGTTCAAAATGACATAGGTTCATTAGGACTTGTGGAAGTAGAGGCGATAGGATTGGTGATAGAACTGTTCATTGGTAAGAATTTCCCCTATATCCCTACCTTTCTACAGTATATTAGTCAACACTATTCAATTCCTCTGTTCTATTCTTTTCTACAGATTCACAAACAAATCCCACCCCATGTTCAGATGTTTGAGCCTGATATCCCGGTCCCTTTACCTTGAGCAGTCCCTGGACGTTCCTCAGCTGTTTCTGGGCCTCAGCGGCCTGCCTGTTGGAGTGGCTCAGCTGGACCTCCATCTCGTTCAGGTCTCCCTCCATCTTCTTCTTCACCCTCAGGGCGTCATTCCTGCTCCTGACCTCAGAGTCCAGGGTGCTCTGCATGGAGTCAATCATCCTCTGGCTGTTCCTCTTGATCTGCTCCATCTCCTCGTCCTTCTCAGCCAGCTTCCTGTCCACCTCACCCTTGATTTGGTTCAGCTCCAGCTGCACACGCAGAATCTTGGATTCCTCGTGCTCCAGTGTTGCCTGGACAAGGAGAAGCAGTCGGGTAAATTGTGTTCAACGCATTTGGATGTGAATAACACAAGGAATTAAATATATATAACTACAATAAACACAAATACGGGGAGCATTGAACTGTAGCTGGCACTGGCTATTGTTACACTGCTTTTCCCATCAAACAGCTGCAGTTAGTACCTCAGCCTCCTCCAGAGCGGTCTGGATCTCAGACTTCTCTGTCTCCACGGTCTTCTTGGCCTTCTCCAACTCATGGATGCTCTTGCTCGTCTCTCCGATCTGCTCAGTCAGGTCAGAGATCTCCTCTGCACACACAAACACAGGAGCAGTTCAGACTTGGGAGATTTTCAGTGGATATCTCCAATGCGCTGAAGTTGACATTGAGGGTGCGTTCGTAAATTCACTCTGGCTACCTACTCCAATTTCAGAGCACTCTCGTCTGCGTGTGCCAGGGCACAGAATAATTTATGAATTTATAAATGCTCAACACCCTTTGAATATGGTCGATGTCAGTAAACGTCGGCAATAAAGCATATTTAAATAGTTGCCAGCAGCACAGTTACAGTCACCAATGCTCTGGATAACATGAAAACAGCCTAACCAGCTCTGCTAGGGTGAGTAACATGGTCAGAGTGAGGTCTTCTCTCATTTGTGTCTGGAAGTAGCTAGCCAACGTTAGCTAGTTAGCTTGGGTGCTTGACTGCTGTTGTGAGGTCAGAACGCTCGGATTAAACCTACTCGTAGGCCAGTGTCCAATTTACAAACGGACAATCTGACAACGCTCTGAATTTACGAACGCCAAGAGCGCACTCTGGCACTCCAGATGGAATTTACGATTACAAGTTAAGTTTTTATTTGATTTATTTCATACCTTTCTAATATAAATTGTGATGGTTACAGTTTCCCCATTTTCAAAACCCCAGTCAAACATGAGCCAAGTAAAACTGCTGTCAAATGCTCACGTTGCAGGTTCTTGTTCTCTCTCTTCAGAGTCTCCAGATGATCCAGAGCCTCCTCGTAGGAGTTCTTCAACTTGAAGAGTTCAGTGCTCATAGAGCGAGCCTCCTTCTGAGCTCCTTCCAGTTCAGCCTGACCCTCCTCATACTTCTGCTTCCACTCTGCCAGGACCTAGGGCGAATCCATGGGATTTTCATTTCAAGCAATTGATGAAGAGTTTTAAATCAGAAAATGCTACAATTATACCACAATTGATCATATGTCAACAGATGTCAACCTAGTGTGAGGTTTATTTATTTTCACCTTGTCAAAGTTACGCTGCTTCTTGTCTAGGTTGGCGGCCATGGCGTTGGCTCTCTCAACGTCAATCATGAGGTCCTCCACCTCTCCCTGCAGCCTCTGCTTGGTCTTCTCCAGGGAGGAGCACTTGGAGTTGGTCGCCTCAATGGTCTCCTCAGCGTCCTGCAGACGCTGGGCCAGCTTCTTCCTGTTTGACGACAGAGGGTGTAGGAATGTTACAATACATATGGAACCTCACCATCCACACCCTATATTTGAGTTGTTGCTGTTGCGTGTGACTCACTTGGCCTCCTCCAGCTCCTCTGTGCGCTGGATGGCATCAGTTTCATACTTAGTCCTCCACTGAGCCACCTCACTGTTGGCCTTGGACATGCCGCGCTGCAGCTCTGCCTTGGCCTCCTGCTCCTCCTCAAACTGCTCTCTCAGGAGGTCACAGTCATGGCGGGCAGACTGGACACCGTGGGCCAGGGCGTTTTTAGCCTGTGATAGAGAATGACAAAGATATATTAGAGAGATAGTACAGCAAATGACAGTAGAAGTCTCTGAGGGTGGCGTAGGCACCATCTATATGACGATATGGCTGTTAACTCTGTGGTCGGTAGTGTCCATTTTATGTCCCTTACCTTGACCTCCTCCTCAATCTGCCTCTTCAGCTCCTCCACCTGCTGGGTGAAGGCCTGTTTTCCTCTGGTCAGCTGAGACACCAGGGCTTCCTTCTCCTCCAGCTGGCGTCCAAACTCACCTGCAGGGATAGAGGGATACCATTATTAATGGGGTCTCTGACCTCCTAAGATTGAAAATGTATTTTTAGGTATCGTAGGGCATTGTGATGTGGTGAATAGTACGCTAGAAACTATTGTGGACTGGACTATCAGGATATATCCTACAATACATGTTATTGTCTTTTACTGAAGGAAACTATTTGCTTGTTGTTCCTTGTTGATGATGGTACCATTTTCTGTCAGGAGTCTGGCCCTCTGTCCGCTGATGTCGTTGACCTGGCGAACATTCTCATCATTCTTAGTCTTCAGCTCACTCAGCTGGTCCTCAAGAGTACGGCACATCTTCTCCAGATTGCCCTGTTAGTGAAATATGTTCCATCATTACTTTATATATGGGACTCCTGTCAGCTGCAGTTCTCTTGAATGGTAATGTATTTTGACCCTCCTCAACGCTGCTTCATCAAAATATCACTACTCACCTTAGCCTTGGCGACGGCCTCCATGTTGCTGGAGAGGTCATCAATCTCCATCTTGTACTCGCTCTTCTCCTTCTCTAGCTTCTGCTTGACGCGTTGCAGGTTGTCGATCTGCTCCCCGAGCTCAGCCACACTGTCGGCCTGCTTCTTGCGCAGAGCGGCGGCTGTGGCCTCATGCTGCAAAGTGGACTCTTCAAGATCACGACGCAGCTTCTGGAACTCAGCCTCACGCTTCTTGTTCATATCAATCTGAGCAGCAGTGGCGCCTCCAGCCTCCTCCAGCCTCTCGCTGATCTCCTCAAGTTCCCTGGAGAGATCGGCCCTCTGCTTCTCAACCTTAGCCCTGGCAGCACGCTCAGCCTCAATTTCCTCCTCCAGCTCCTCAATACGGGCCTAGAACAGGGGGCAGGACCAGGAGGAATGAACACTACAATGCAGTTGAAACAATTACATTTGTGCAAACTAAGCCAGTTCCACTAATATATTCCGTATTAACTTGCCCACGCAGGAACCAAAACCACAATGGTAAAAAGCACCATCTTTACAATGGTAAGAAGGACCAGTAAGAAGCACCATCTTCCATCCTACTGAGCCATCAGAAGCCACCAGGAAAAATGTGTGCTGCCAGATTAATTGTTTTCAGCTGAGATCCTGTACTGTACCTGGAGTTCCTTGATCTTCTTCTGCAACTGAGCTCCCAGAGACTGTTCATCCTCAACCTTGCTGAGGAGCTGGCTGGTCTCAAACTCCTTTCTAAGAAACACAAACAGATAGATTGCATTGTTTTGGTTCGATATTGTAAAGAGAGAGTATCATACCATTCAGTTTTCTTTCAAGAATCACATGCAAATGGTAATTTATAATTACAAGAATTAGTCAAGAACAACTGTTGTTTTGATCAATATGGCAGGTAGTACTGTGTGTTTACTTCTTGATTTTCTCATCGGCTTGCTGCTTGTCATTCTCCAGGTCCATTATGGACTCCTGGGCCAGTTTCAGATCTCCCTCCAGCTTTCTCTTGGCTCTCTCAAGGTCCATACGGAGCTTCTTCTCTTGCTCCAGAGAACCCTCAAGCTATAAGATACAAACACATATTGTTCAAATCTTAACAACTGAAGATAATATCATCTCACATATTATCATGGTCAAAATGTCAAACTCCTCTCACGTCGTCCACTTGCTGTTCCAGCTTGGTCTTGGCCTTGGTCAGAGTGTTGACTTTGTCCTCCTCTGCCTGCAGGTCGTCCAGTGTCTGCTGGTGGGCCTCTTGGAGGGCTTTCTTCTCCTTGGTCAGCTTGGCAACACTCTCATCCAAAGACGCCATCTCTTCTGTCAGGTTTTTAACCTGAAAACCGCCAAACAAAATTAGTCTTTAAAGGAGAGATTTAGTTTGATATATATTGCATTCATTTAAATTATATTAGAAATGGGTCACCAAGTACAGTACCATATAGTCAACACTAGATGGAAGTGTACACCATGCCGGTGTACTGAATGGAATTCATAAACGAGGGGGGAACGTGCAATGAGTGTGGGAAGTACTCTGAACTATTTTTCATTTTTCCTGCACCCACAATACGACTTGAATTCCATTTCTGTTAAGCTATGTTTTCAGTTGATTATTGTTGGGTGGTTAAACTGTCTCTGGTAAAAACACGAGACCTTGTTTTCAGTGGCGTGCTTCTCCTTCTCCACTTTGGCTAGGGTGAGCTCCAGGTCATCAATGTCCTTCTTCAGCTCAGAGCACTCGTCCTCCAGCTTCCTCTTCTTGGCAGTCAACTCAGCATTCATCTCCTCCTCATCCTCCAGCCTCTCAGTCGTCTCTTTGAGTTTGGCCTCCAGCTGGATCTTGCTCTTGATGAGCCCCTCGCACCTTTCCTCAGCATCGTTCAGACTCTCACCTTCCTGGTTTCAGAACAGGAGAACAAACTCAGAGGCTTCACATTGTGTATCAAAATATAGACTTAATTTAATCAGAGATCAGAGTAAATCAATATAAATTCATGAAATATATTTTTAACATGGGCTATAAAAATGTGGGAGTTAGCCACATACTTCACAGTGTGCGTGTGTGTGTATTGATGTGTGTGTCAATATGCCTTTATGAGGGTCGTTGGTCACTCACAGATGCGACTTGGAGAGCCAGGTCTGCCCTCTCCTGCACCAGGGCCACTAACTTCTCCTCCAAATGCTTCTTGGTGGCCAGAGCCTTGGCCAGGTCTGTCTTCATCTTCTCATAGTTCTCCTTCATGTTGGCCAGCTCCTTCTCAGTCTCAGCGCTCTGCAGCAGGGGCTTGATCTTAAAGTACAACTTCATCCATGGCCAGGTTTTCACATTCATGAATGAGCGGATGTTGTACTGGATGGAGAAGATGGACTCTCTGGTCGACAGAAAGGATAGAGTGGCATGCTTATTTAAAAACAAATCTTTATTCAACTAGGCATGTCAGTTAAGAACAATTTCATATTTCCAATGACGGCCTAGGAACAGTGGGTTAACTGCCTTGTTCAGGGGCAGAACGACAGATTTTAACATTATCAGCTCGGGGATTTTATCTTGCTACCTTTCGGTTGCTAGTCCAATGCTCTAACCACTAATAATAATGCATTACATACAGGGGGTTGACAGAACGCTTTGCCAAGATGTCTACTCTTTCTCACCTCCTCTCCATCATCTTGGAGAACTCTCTCCTCATGAGGAATCCACGGCTGAGAGCCTGGACCATGCCGACCAGAGCTGCTAGCTTCTCATCTCTCATCTCCTCCAGGACACCCAGCAGACCGGCTTTGAAGAACACCTGAAACAGGTTAACGTTGTCAATGGAAACACAGTCAGATGGGGACAGATATAAATGGTTGACTCCAAAGAGGGGAACAACACCACTAGACTGAATTGATCAACATAAACATTGCAATTCTTACAGACAAACCATGGGATAGGTTGTACAGTTAGTACAGTTGTAGATTAATAATGTCTACTGATATAAATGCAGCCATACCACTCTAACACAATGCACATGATAATGGGTTGAGTTTATCTGTTCTATACTTGTGACGTTTGAATATGATGGAGAAATAAAAGGTACAATGTTTATCCACTTTTTCCATGAGTTAAATGAAGAAGAAAGAACAATATCATGGATATATCAACTGGAGAGATTTTGAATGGTTGAGGTTTATATTATCATTGTAGTTGTGTTTTGTTGTCAGCCATGGCTGGGTTGTATTTGACTGACCTTGGTGTGTCCAAACTTATAATCCTCGTGATTTACATCAATGGACCCAAGCAGCTTCTCAGAAGCCTTCTTGTTGTCCATGAACTGGCCCTCTGGGATGACACTGGCATTCAGTACTTTATACCTGAATGAGGAGACATTTTTAACATGTGTCAAGTTGTAACAGGTTGGTCAAATTACGTAAAAGGTAAGCCTATTCTGATGCTGGGAAAACACTTGACGTGTGTGTGTGTGTGTGTGTGTGTTGTGTGTGTGTGTGTGTGCGGTGAGTGTGTACATTAGTATTTGTCTGAATGTACCTCTGCTTGAAGTCAGCATAGATGATTCTGCTGGGGAAGCCCTTTCTGCAGATCCTGATCCCCTCCAGAACACCATTACACCTGAGCTGGTGGATAACCAGGAAGTTCTCCATCAGACCTGGAAACACAAACCAAGTCTCTTTTAATACTCATAAACAGGTTAAAGATTCAGATGGTTAAGGTTAGTGATATTGTACTGATAAGATGTCCTATTTAACTCAATATACACCTGGAGTCTTTGACTCGTTGGGGATCAGGCAGCGCACAAAGTGAGGATGAGTGCTCCTCAAGTTGGTCATCAGCTTGTGTAAGTTCTCCTGTAAGAGGGGTTACAAACCATTTTCTCAGAAATCATTCATGATTATCATTTCACCTTTTGAACGTCTGAATAGATACATTTCAAAAGCTCACCCTGAACTGGGAGGACACAGTCTGCATGGAACCACCCTTCTTCTTGCCTCCTTTCTTGGCTTTATCTATTAAAATGAGGGGAAAGTCGAGAGATAATTAGAAGTACATTTCCTAGAGCAGAATAAAATAGAATAATAATAAGATGTACGATATCTATAGGGGTGGTGTCTTCAGCAAGCACGCTAATTATAAACCAGATCATGTCGGGATATCTTCACACTTATCTCAATGCAATTGGTATCGATGAGATGGTGTAAATGAACACATATTGTAGGAGGAAATTAACCCAGTGAATAATCCTGAGACATTGTAATATGTTCAATGACAAGAAGCATTTAAATTGTCACGTGCTTTGTAAACAACAGTTGTAGATCAACAGTGAAATGCTTACCTACAATTTAGAGTGAAATATATAGATGAAAAATAATAACATGTGGAAAAATACACAATGAGTAACAATATCTTGGCTATAGATACACAGGGTACCAGTACGAGTCGATGTACCAGGTCATTGAGGTAGATATGTGATGCTAGTCTTACCCTCAGGTGGGGCAGCAGGGTACAGGGTAGCCAACAGTTTGACTGAGGCCTTCCCGTACATCAGAATAACTGATTCGTTCAGGGGGTCCTTGTTCTTATCCAGCCAGCCAGTGATGTTGTAGTCCACAGTGCCGGCGTAGTGTACCAGAGAGAAGTGGGCCTCTGGCTTGCCTTTGGCAGGCTTGGGCTTCTCAAACGCCTTGGTTTTGCCAAGATGCTGGTCGTTCAACTTGTTCTTGAAGGTAGTGTCTGAAGCCTTGGGGAACATGCACTCCTCTTCAAGGATGGAGAAGATGCCCAATGGCTTTAAGAAAACAGATTTAAGAAACATTTATTCCTTTAGTAAACATACTATTATAGGATTCAATTATTTTAGGGTCACATGTATGGAGACATATTGAGTTCTCAACCGTCAGACACATTGTACCTCTGTGATAATATATCACACATTACTCTCTATGAGCTTTGCTGTTGTGGTCCAGTATAATCCTCACAGACAGTTTACCTTCTCAATAAGCTCAATGCAGGCAGCCAAGTCCATGCCGAAGTCAATGAATTCCCAGACAATTCCCTCCTTCTTGTACTCCTCTTGCTCCAGGACGAACATTGTGTGGTTGAAAAACTGTTGCAGTTTCTCATTGGTGAAGTTGATGCACAGTTGCTCCATACTGTTGTACTGTTGAAGCAATTTCAAAAGGGATCATTTCATTGTACAAGGCTGTAATCCCTCTCAATCACAACTAATTGTCTTGTTCTGGTCTCGTACTCACATCAAAGATCTCAAACCCGGCAATGTCGAGCACACCGATATAGAACTGCCTTGGATTCTTGGTGTCCAACATCTCGTTGATACGGATGACCATCCACAAGAACATCCTCTCATAGATGGACTTGGCCAGAGCCATGACTGCATTATAAACCTGCAAAGATAATACCTCAAATGAATACAGGAGATATTGACCATATCTAGCCAGAAGGTGATAAGCGCTTGGAAAAACAACATTAGACCGACTATTGAAAAAAAAAGGCAATGTTCTCATCCCCAAAATAATTACAGTGCTCAGAAAATGGTAGATGCTGTGTTTCACTTTACCTGAGCCACAGTCTGTCCCTTGGTCACATACTCGTTGCCGACCTTCACTCTGGGGTAGCACAGACATTTCAGCAACTCCGCTGAGTTCAGGCCCAGCAGGTAGCCGATTTTATCAGCCACTGGAGAGAGAACCAACATCAACAGACTCAGGCACTCAAGATCGCTTGTTTCTGATGTTACACTGGACAGGTTTTGATTTTCATCCTCATCCTCTTTGTTTCAAATCATTTGTGGAGGTTGGAATTTAGTCTCCATCATGTATCTCCTACCTGACCTTGATGTGGTACTGTCTGTCTTACCGTTTCTATTTCTATGTTGGGGAATGGGACTAACGCTTTACATGTTGTATATCTATGAGTGGGACTCACCCTCTGTGCCGTCTGGCTCGGCCTGCTCCTCACGCTGCTTCTGCTTGAATTTCAAGTTGCCATGGTGCGTTACAGCTCCTGTCAGCTTGTAGATGGCCATCTTCTCATCATTTGTGAAGCCCAGGATCGTAATGGCATCCTGGCATTAGACAGGAAGTACAACAGTGATGAACTCAACAGTAGGCTGCTCTGTTACAGAACACTACAGTTCTGTGCTCACTCCAGAACAAACGGGATGGATAGAATTGACTGGCTTCTATGTTCCACATGATTACTTTTGGCCAACACTATTATGTGGCAGCACAAGAGCAGTTTTACACAGTTCCACAGGACATTTAGTGGCACTCTCTTGTCTTACATGTACTTAAAGGTGAAGTGTGGAGGCATGACAAGTGGTTTGAGACACATGCCAACTAACACAAAGGTGCCCATCTGTCACCAAGTTGGAATTGCACAATGTTCCTACCCGTTCCATGTCTAGAGTTTGTTTAGCATTTTGTATAACTCACGTCTGTGGCATCCAGCTCTTCCTTGTCGTTGATGCTGGGCACAGCGATATGACCCTGGCTGATCATGGGGAAGTCGTAGGGGTTTGTGGTGAGGAGCGTCATTTCTGTAGACAACGGAGAATGGCTTCTCAGTTAAATCCAGTAGAATTCCCCTGTCCCACCTTTACAGTATCTCACCCTCCTTTACTCAGTAGATGGACTCAAGGATAAACTCAGCAAAAAAAGAAACGTCCCCTTTTCAGGACCCTGTCTTTCAAAGATAATTCGTAAAAATCCAAATCACTTCACAGATCTTCATTGTAAAGGGTTTAAACACTGTTTCCCATGCTTGTTCAATGAACCATAAACAATTAATGAACATGCACCTGTGGAACGGTCATTAAGACACTAACATTTTACAGACGGTAGGCAATTAAAGGTCGGAGTTCTGAAAACTGGAAAGCTGGACTGACGGCTTGTAGACCTGTTTGTTGTAAGGCAGGTCCTCACCAGACATCACCGGCACAAACCCACCGTCGCTGGACCAGACATGACCAGCAAAAATTGTTCTTCACTGACGAGTCGCGGTTTTGTCTCTCCAGGGGTGATGGTCGGATTTGGGTTTATTGTCGAAGGAATGAGCGTTACACCGAGGCCTGAGCTTGTTGTCATTGCAGGCATTGCATTGTCATTGCAGGCAATCTCAATGCTGTGCGTTACAGGGAAGACATCTTCCTCCCTCATGTGGTACCCTTCCCGCAGGCTCATCCTGACATGACCCTCCAGCATGACAATGCCACCGGCCATACTGTTCATACAAATATTTACACATAATAAACGCAGTTGACAGTCAGAGGACGTTTCTTTTTTTTCTGAGTTTATATATAGTATATAATAAATAGCATAAAAAGACTGGACTGAAGCTTCTAGAATATCACAGTCTTTCCCATGAAAGATCTATAAAGACCTGACACATGTCTAGATGCCTTGTTATCTTGGATGTACTCATTGTAATAGTATAAATAGAGAAACTATGATTATTTTATTTTTTAAAGTTCCACAGATGGAGGTGTTAATAATTTCACATCAACCTCTACTTTTCCTTACCAACTAGTTCAGGTTTGTGGCCTGTCATTAACTGGTAGAAGATGTGGTAGCCTCTCTCATCGGGCAGCTGGAAGGCCACTCTGGACTTCTCCAGCAGGTCTGAGAGAGAGAGAGAGAGAGAATTACATGTGATGAATGTATCTCCTAAAATATTCTGTGTGAATTATGGAAAGCATTGAGAAACAATCAAATCCAACTCACAGGTCTCAATGTCAGCTTTAGCCAGTTTGCCTGCTTGGAAGTGAATCCTGATGAATTTACCCTGTAGTGGGGGTTAGAAATAGGTATTTGATAGGACCCCTTGACATGTTAGTTTGTTGGACTGTTATAACTAACTATAAGGAACTACTGAAATGTTTTTTTTCCCACATATAATATCACTTCCACAGTATGTCCTTCAAACTTACAAAGCGAGACGAGTTGTCGTTCCTCACTGTCTTGGCATTACCGTAAGACTCCAGCAGAGGGTTAGCTGCAATGATCTGATCCTCAAGAGACCCCTGATTGAGAAAAACACACAAGTTGCTTAGAAACTGGTAAACCCTTTCTTGAAACAAGATTCACCGCTGGGAAAAAACGTTTACACCAAACTGAAATGTGTTAAAAAGGCACAACCTACCTGCATTTTGCTGGGGTCTACTTCCTTCTTGGAACCAGATACCGCAATGGTGGCGAAGTACTGGATGACACGCTTGGTGTTGACAGTCTTTCCTGCACCGGATTCTCCACTGGTTAATATGACAGAGAAAGAGGTTCTTTAGTCACAGATTGCGTCAGATTGGCTTTCACTAAGAAATAGCATTAAAATATACACTGTTGACCTGTTTTCTAACAGAAGTAAATAATTAACAAATATTCCCACTCATTGATGTATTATTGCACATAGCCTAGTCCAAAACAATCCCAAATACATTAAAGCAGATGTTGTTTTGTTTCTGAGGAGGGGGCCGGAACATAATTGTAAATCATTTGTGCACTGCAAATTGACTGCAAGAAACCCAAACAGATTTAACAAAAACATAATCATTTCAAACCTGGATTACATTGGGATATGATCACATATATCTCTCTATTTATGTGTGGGAATACTTTGAGAACAGATTTCCTACATTATAATCACTTGGACCTGATTCCCATTTATACATTTTTTACAGTCTTTTATGTCCAACAATGATATCTCAATAAAATATATGTTGAGTGAACAACACAGTACGAACACGTTCTCTTTCCATGACATCGACTGACCAGGTGAATCCAGGTGAAAACTACGCTCCCTTATTAATGTCACCTGTTAAATCCATTTCAATCAGTGTAGATAAAGGTGAGGAGACGGGTTAAAGAAGGATTTTTAAGCCTTGAGACAATTGAGACATGGACTATGTATGTGTGCTATTCAGAGGGTGAATGGGCAAGACAAAAGATTGCAGTGCCTTTGAAACAGGGTATGGTAGTAGGTGCCAGGCGCACCAGTTTGAGTGTGTTAACTACAATGACTATAATCCATTGTGCAGAGAGGGAGAGAAGAGACAGAAGACGTGCGATGGAGAGTGATATAGAGAAGTTGCTTCACAAGGTATCTCTACCTGAAAATATATGATCTAAGTGATGGATAGTTGGTATTCAGCAGTCATAAAAGTATGCCTTATTTACTTTGAAGAACTACTTAAATTGTGATTATGTCAGACAACATAGGCAGCAGCTCTCTAGAAAATAGATGACTTGGAATTAAAACATAAAGTCATCAAATTAAACAAATGCGAGGCCTCCCGGGTGGCGCAGTGGTTAAGGGCGCTGTACTGCAGCGCCAGCTGTGCCACCAGAGACTCTGGGTTCTGCATACAACTTAAATATTTAATTAAAGTAAAGTAATGTGACTAAATGATGAAGCACTAAGGCCAGAGGGGGAATGGTATAATGCATTTAGTTGTGCAATTGACCAGGTATCCCCTTTCCCTAGTTATAAAAAAAAAAAAAAAACAGACATTTTGGTTAATCGCTCCAGCACAAACAACTTACGTAATCAGGATGGACTGGTTCTCCTTATCTGGAACCAAAAAACGTCATGTTTATTATACTCAAGCAACATTATGGGTATATCATTAATTTCATTTTGGAACATTTTCTATTCGAGGTTAATGAAATCCGATATTCCATGCAAAATGTTCAAACCTACATGAGAAACAGTAGATTTCCTCCCTCCCTCCCTCCACCCACCCACCCATCCCACCCATCCATCCATCCATCCATCCATCCATCCATCCATCCACCCATCCATCCATGAGAGCTCGTACCAATCATCATGAACTGAAAGGCGTTGTCAGAGACGGAGAAGATATGGGGTGGAGCCTCCATCCTCTTCTTCCCTCTGTAGGCGTTGACAACCTCTTCGTCGTACACGGGGAGCCACTTGTAGGGGTTCACCGTGGCACAGAAGAGCCCAGAGTAGGTCTGGATGAAAGGGATTCAATCAAATTGGATAAATGTACTTGTTTTCTTGTTGGTCTACTGCAGTGGTATGTTTTGGTTTATACCGCTCATGTATGTGTAGTCCTGTATGTGTGTATTTCTTATGTTGACGTATGTGTAGTACTTTGTGTGTGTATTTCTTATGTTGACGTATGTGTGTGTGTGTATATGTTTATGCAGGTTTCTTACATAGATCATCCATGCTGCATAACGCTCTTTGAGGTTATACAACACAGAGGCTTCATTCAGGTAGGTCATCATGGCCATGTCCTCAATCTTGTCGTACTTAGGGGGGTTCATCTGATAGATGTCTGCTTCTTTGAACTCTTTTCCTTCCTGAAACAGTCAGAAATCTACATTACACACAGATCGAACTGGACATGACTCAATGCGTTTTGCTCATTATTTAGTTAAATCTTTTTTTTTAAATGCATACCCCAGTTGAATCCAACTACTCTGTTATCACCCAGTGACACATACATTGATATTCTTGACTACTCAATATAAATAATTCATGCCATTGTTAAAGATTATATTCTGCTTACAAAATAACTAAGACCTATTTCTACCTCTATCTTTTGTTCCTGATTTCATATGGCCTTATAGGCATTTTGTTTAAATTCATGTTGATGATTTTTCAAGAAAAAGGGTAATGGCACAAACTTGAACTTGAATACTTTTCAGATCAGACTTACCTCCTTACTGCCGTCAGGTTTGGTGACTGTCACAGTACACTTGCCATCGGCCCTGGCAGTGACCAAACCCTTTAGGTACAGCTCCACCTTGTCTGTCACATAGCAGGCGTTCTTTGAATCAAAAGGTGCTGCCTGTGCCTCCATCCTCTCCCTCTCAGGCTTACGAAGGTACAAGGCAGCCTTGCCGTAGATTTGCATCTCCGCGTCCGTACTCATGGTGACGGATTACTAGGAAAGAGATGAAACAAGGAAACTAGAGTGACTCTGTGGTGCTTCCTCCACATTCAGCAGAGTTAGATGAGCGATAGCCCTCACAGTATATTTTCATCGTTTTAATATGAAGACTTAAACAATGTCTCACCTTCGTTATCCCCTCCTGCAGATGAATTTGTCCCCCTTGGTTGAGCCTGTGAAACATTAGGGTGTTGTGAATTCTGAAGCCTTATCATTTAGTCCCCTGAAAGGCTAGAAGACAATTTGAATGCCAACATTCAACCCAAATCATTACAGCCATGTCCATTTCAACTACAGGTGCAACTGGAAACTTTCATTTTACTGGTGGCAACTTAGATGACTAGACATTCGGTCAATAATTTAAATAAATACCTCTGAAAACCCAGTTACATTTGAGAGCACCCCCTCAATTTACAAACAAGTGCAGGAGCACCACTTTTGACTGTGAATTAAAGTTATAGATTTTAATGATAACACCTTTAATGTTAAAATAATAATAATAAAAATAGTTTTAATCAATGCCACTTGATTGCATATTGTAAAATCGTATAAGAGAAAATGCAGAACTCAATTCAAATGTTGCATTTAGCTACTACCTCAGATGCTGAGTGATTGTAAAAATCCAAGGAGGTGGAGAGAGTCTTACCACAGAGGAAGAAGGTATCTGACTTATGAATGCTGGGGCCTCAGCCTCCTTATATCTGGTTGAAAGTGCCAACCAAGCAAAAGTTAATTATGGACCACCGTGGTGAAGGAAATGGATTGGATGAGAGACCTCTGTATTTCTGTGTCTCACTATCCCCGCCCACTCCAGGGAGCATCCCACACACTCCCGTTACATGACTTTGTAATATCATATTTGTCTCTCAACGGAATTTCACAGAATATACGTACATTAGATGTATTTTAATAATTAGGACAACGTCATCATTTTTTAAATCACTGATGAATGATCTTGAGACTGATTCCCCTGACCTGTCAATGTTTTTATTTAGCTGTTTTTGATTTTGTTTTACTCTTGTGAATTCTAGGGTTTTTACTAGTTTACTTGTAGTTTTTCATGTTGTTTGGCTGTAATTTTTGTAATGACTTGGTGCTGCCTATCTTGGCCAGGAGGACGCTCTTGAAAAAAAATAGATTTTAAATCTCAATGAGCCCTTCCTGGTTAAATAAAGGTTAAAATAAAAATGACTAGTTTCTTTATCAAATGTATTCCAATATTACAACCACGGGCCCTCAAGTACTGAAATGGAGTCAGTCCATGTTGCCCCAATACCATTAAAATAGATTTCATAAAATAGAATCTGAGAATATTTAGTTACATTTTTGTGGTATTAACACAATTCTTTTTGTGTCATTTTGTATTTGGTTTTCAATAATCGCTCATTAAACTGTTGAATGAAATGTGTATTTATTCATCTAGAATATGATATTTTGAAGATTCTGGAGGCACTTTGATTTGTCTCACATTTCAGTTGCATAGAACGGTCCAGCAAGTTTTCTAGCCACTTGGAGTTTGCTTTAGGGTTACAATTCTTATGGCCAGCACACTATTTCAATGTTCGGTATAACACTTTCAAATACCACATTGTTTAAACACTGTTTATTTGCCCACAAAGACCTCTTTACAGTCGGGGGTCTTCTCACAATGTACTGAGCACTGTACTGAGATCAGGGCTGGGGTAATTTCAAATCATTTCAAGTCAATTCAGGAAGTGAACTTTTATTTCTCTTTTTTTTTTAAAAGTCATTGTGCACAGTTTACTTCCTGAATGAACTGATTTGTATTTCTTCCACTGCAGCACTAACGTACTGAACCTGATTTCAGTACTAAATTGAAGATTATGATCAGACGATTTAGCTGAAGGCGTTGTGTTAATGCTGGGGTGGAATAAAAGTTTGAACACCATGTGGATGGCTGTCCAGAACAGAAGTTGAATACCCCTGATACACTATTAATAACTGGCATTAGTAAACTGGCATAATAAAACTGGCATTGTACATATTTGACGTATTTTGGCAGGGCCGGGAGGATTCGTAATGGAAGTCTTGACCCAATACATTTTAAGGGCGTGACTCAGGGCTTCATTCAATCCGTAGCGTGGAAGATCTGCATTGTAGTGCGACTGACATTTTAAAGGCAATGTCGCCGGAGACTGAATTCACGGTAAACGCTGCATACGTCGGCTCAATAGGAAATGTCCGTTTAGATGTCAACCCGTGGTACAGCGCAGATCTTGTGGTCTGTGGATTGAATCGAGCCCCTAGTCTGTAGTTTCATCACCACAGACATGAGTTTGCCTGAGACACCCCAACACCTTGGCTCTCGTCAGCATTTTTTTTACATGATTTCAATCCATTAAAATGTCACAGCCAGTAAAAATCTAAATCTGGAAATGAAATGTCACAAGCTGTGGCATGGATCCACAAGACAACTGAGCTGGGCTCGGTTCACTCACATCTTATTTTCCAGGACCCATATTTTGCTCTAAATTTATTACAGTGGCCAATAAAGGCAACGTGAGGACCTCATGATGGACTAATATGGTGAAAATAATGTGCTGGTCTGCATCGGATCTCTGTGTGTTCCACAGTATAGGTCAGGGGTACTCAAATTATATTTTAAATGGTCCAGTCATACAAATGCCCCCCCCCCCCCCCCCCACCCACCCACCCACATAAGATCCCACATAAGACGTGACATTTAGTCGCGTCTTGTGTTTTTTCATGTTTGAGTTTGAGTTTATTTTTATTTTTACAGGGACAGTGCACATTAATCAACGTTTCAGTAAAAGTGCCGGTTTTAGCCAGCCGGCTAATTTTCAACCGCAGTCCCTGGACAGGTTATTAAAAACAATTACAATATAGACAATAGCAGCATAGAACAAGCAAGACATAGCATACAGACATAGCAACATAGGACAAGCAAGACGTAGCATACAGACAGAGCAACATAAAACAAAAAGCAGCAAGACAAAATTCATAAAAGCAACAAAGTGTTTCCACATCTCACAAGCTACAGACAACAGACAACATGGAAAGCGGCAACCTCACAAGCTACAGACAACAGACAACATGGAAAGCGGCAACACACAGCTAGGGACCATGTTCACAAATCTGATTGACCTTTATGTGAAATCTGAGAGACTCAACAACAAAATCAATGGGATTTAAAACGTTAGCTGACATGGGCTTTCTGATCAACTGTCATAAATATCTCTCTTTAATCAACTGTCATAAATACCTCCCTTTGACTGACACAACAAGAGGAAAAACTGCAAATTATGAAATTGCAGCTTGTGCATTCCACAAGTAAAAACTTCAAGTTGAAAGCCTGACTGAGTTCCTTAAAAATCAAAATGAATATATACTATAATTTGTTTTGTCGGGACCTGTTGTCCATAATGACCCCGTTCTGGGTGTGGATGGGGACCGCAGTCCACCTGTTGAGGATGGCTGGTATTGGTTATGAGGTTTTCACTTTTCAGCATGCAGTATGACGTCAATGGAGGGGCCAAATGTAATATTAATGTCATGCATACAAGAAGTAGTCAACCCAGTCTGTGACCTTCTCCGCGGCCAATGGCCATGTTCTGAAACTGAGTGTCAGAAATACATGCAGCCTAAAGTTGTTTAGGATTGTTCTGTGACCCTCCGTCACAGAGATGGTATCAAACCACAGCTGCTGAGCTGTTCTTCAAACTCCATTTTGATCCCATACAGTCGATGGCAGAGATACAGGAAGTACACCAAAGCAACGGATCGTTTAATCTGTAACCTTTGAACTCTTGTAGCTGTTCAGAGCTGAAGATGTATGGAAATTGCATAGAGGAGATTCTTGTGATGCTGAAAACTAAAATAAATATATTGTGTCGTTGCATTCGGGGCTCCCGAGTGGCGCAGCGGACTAAGGCACTGCATCTCAGTGCTTGAGGTGTCACTGCTGACCCTGGTTCAATTCCTGGTTGTATCACAACTTGCTGTGATTGGGAGTCCCATAGGGCGGCTCACAAGTGTCGCCGGGGTAGGGCCGTCGTTGTAAATAATAATTTGTTCTTATCTGACTTGCCTGGTTAAATAAATAAAACATTGCTGATATTGTTGTCTTTCCACTTGTCACCACTTTTAAGGAACCTGTATGTTTTAGTTCAGTCCCAAGGACCACACCTACAGGAGAGTTTATTTATTGTTAATTCCCCTGCGTTTACAAATAGCCTTGACCTCTACAGCAGCTGTTGTATCTGGGATGACTGAAGACCTGATGAAAATAGCCTCTACTTTATAATTTAGCTATTTATCCCATGAACCGGTCCATGGGGTAAGGGAATTGCATTTAACTTTAACTACACAATCATCTGAATGTTTTACTCAATTTGTTTGATCGGAATCGGGTTTATGTTCATTAGGTACACCCCAGTAAAACATGAAATAAATAAGACTAGTAAGTGTTATGAAGGGAACAGGGTTGACCGTAACATTTGAGGTTTTAATCTTATGACGGCCGTAAATCCCCGTCTGACAGGGGGAATGGAAGCTTGTCGTGTACAGCAGGGAAGGGCAATTGAATGCAGTGGCTTGTATTCATGGATGCTAAAAAAAAATGTACAATTCGAAAAACATTCAAAATAACGTGTATTTTTCATCTCTGTGTTTCATAAATGTCCTTCAATTCACAAGGGGCTGAATGTATCCCACCGGAGAAGGCATCCGAGCGAAGAAAAAATTGACCCCTCTGTCTCAGTATGTGTAGCGTAACTATCTGATGTGGTCTGGTCCAAAAGAGTATGATATTGTTGCCGCTGTTGCACTGAACGCAAGGGAAGCCAGCGAGCATTTGGCCTCCCTTGATAAATTTTTTAAAAATAAAATAATAGAGAATCAGCGTTGAGCTAAACTGAGTGAGCTCAGCTATGAATGGACCTGGCGCACCAAAAAAGCAATTGTCAAGAGAAGCCGGTTTGGATTTGGCTTCAAACCAATCACATTACCAGCATCCAGAAATGTAATTGACAGAAAAACATTTAATTGTTACATCTCGTTGTGTTGTTGTCCTCTGGTGGCTAATATTGTCACTTTCCTAAATTAGCCATGGTTGGAGATGGGGATTTGGACTTGTGGTTTTACTTAATTCTCCGTGCTGGCCAATGATTATAATGGCAATTCTGATCCAAACATTAATTCATACATTGTGTTCCTCCTTGTGAAATTTTTAGGTAAGATTACTCGTTGGTTACTCGTCATCGCTGCTTTCTCTTCCTTAACTCCGTCTAATCCAGACGTTCTGTGCGTCCATGAATCCACCACACACTACCCAGTAAATATACCACTTTATGGTTAAAGGACTTCCTGCCTCAGTCTCATCCATTCCTCACCTGACCCGTGACCACCTGTTCACCTTCACTGTCAGTCATCCTACCTCTCCAGCTACCCAAAACAGATTCCACTAATCTTTCAGGTGTGGTTGAATTGATTCTGCCACTGTGTCTTCTTATTGTCTCTGCCTTTAGGCCTATATACAGGTTCACGGGGTCAAGGCAGGTTATAGAGCACCGCTACTGACGGAAGGCAAGACTATCTATGGGTTAACAGTGTTGACATGTAAATGCTTGACCTGCTCAGTTTTCCACCACAAAACACCAGAAAATGGCCAAAGACTAGAACCAGCTCGTCTGCTTATAGACTGATTTAGATGTTCAATGTTTCTTCCAGAAATCATTTAAAAATAATAGTTTCACCATATTAAAAAAACGAGTTCAGTTCACGTAACGGGGGTTGACCTTAATGTGGGACAGACGTAAATTAATCACGTGAATTGAATAATCTTCAGAAATGACTTTTGTTGACGCAATAACAATAGCGAGGCATTTACAATGATAGTGAAATGTTGGTTAAGTGGGTTAATATCAAGTTGGAAAAACATGACAAAGGGACAAATTAAGATTGCTAGAATTTTCCGTGTGCTCTATATTTAAGGCACTTCGTTTACGATAAGGGGCTTTTAAATTCAATATCGGTGCACAATTTCTACTTAAAATGTCAAAGGGCTGCAAAATGTACTCTATTTGCGGAACGACCCAGGTAATGACATGGCAAGAGATGGGACCGTTTTGGGAAGGAGTTCAGCCCCTCTGTGATTGGTCCTGTTATCAGGCCTTGGTTGCTCCTGCAGCCAGCAGTACACCTAACATTGCTTCAAATCAAATCAACATTTTACAGGGTAAAAGAGCTGGTGAGGAAGAAGTAGATCCAGTAGATATTGTAAGTGAACGTTTAAGAACACTACTGTGCTTTCGTGAATACACTGAGAGAACAGCGGTCTAAAGTGGCGAGAGGCGCAGCAGTCTAAGGTTCTGCGTCTCAGTGCATGAGGTGTAACTATAGTACCTGGTTCGAAGCCTGGCTGTATCACATCTGGGCGGTGATTGGGCGGCGCACAATAGGCCCAGCGTCATCCGGGTTTGGCTGGAGTAGGTCGTTGTTGTAAATAATAATTTGTTCTTAACTGGCTTGCCTAGTTAAATAAAAAAAATAAAAAAACACTCTCTTTCCATGACACAGACTGACCAGGTGAGTCCAGGTGAAAGCTATGATCCCTTATTGATGTCACGTGTTAAATCCACTTCAATCAGTGTCGATGACAGGTTAAAGAAGCCTTGAGATGTGTATGAGACATGGACTATGTATGTGTGCCATTCAGAGGGTGACAGGGCAAGACAAAATATTGAAGTGCCTTTGAACGGGGTATGGTAGTAGGTGCCAGGCACACTGGTTTGTGTCTTTGAAAGGGGTATGGTAGTAGATGCCAGGCACACTTGTTTGTGTCTTTGAACGGGGTATGGTAGTAGGTGCCAGGCACACTGGTTTGGGTGTACATGGACACCTTGTAGAGTCCATGTCCTGAAGAATTGAGGGTTAAAGAGGGTGCAATGCAATTATAGGAAGGTGTTCCTAATGTTTGGTACACTCAATGTATATTCACTGATGCATCTAAGGGCCCCAAACAGGAAGGACAGGCACTGCCTTTAGAGTCCTTGTGTCACACCCTGGTCAAAGTATTTTGTGTTTATCTTTATTTATTTGGTCAGGCCAGGGTGTGGCATGGGTTTGTGTATGTGGTGTGTATGTATGGGGATTGTAGCTAGTGGGGTGTTCTGGCTAAGTCTATGGCTGTCTGAAGTGGTTCTCAATCAGAGGCAGGTGTTTATCGTTGTCTCTGATTGGGAACCATATTTAGGCAGTCATATTCTTTGAGTTTGTCGTGGGTGATTGTCCTTAGTGTTCTGATGTCATTGTTCTGTGTTAGGTTACACAAGTATAGGCTGTTTCGGTTTTCGTTAAGTTTATTGTTTTGGTAGTGTTTGTGTTTAGTGTGTTACTTCATTAAACATGGATTGCAATAGACACGCCGCATTTTGGTCCGACTCTCCTTCTCATCAAGAAAACCGTTACAGAATCACCCACCACCAACGGACCAAGCAGCGTGTCAACAGGCATCAACAGCAGCGTAAAGAGGAATGGACATGGGAGGACGTTTTAGATGGCAAGGGCTGTTACACTTGGGAGGAGATACTGGCTGGAAGAGATCGCCTCCCATGGGAACAGGTGGAGGCACTTAGGAGAGCAGAGGCAGCCGGAGAGAGGAGCCGGCGATATGAGGGAACACGGCTGGCAAGGAAGCCCGAGAGGCAGCCCCAAAAATTTATTGGGGGGGGGCTAACAGGGAGTATGGCTACGCCAGGTAGGAGACCTGGGCAGACTCCCTGTGCTTACCGGGGGGCTAGAGAGACCGGACAGGCACCGTGTTATGCAGTGGTGCGCGCACGGTGTCTCCAGTGCGGGTGCATAGCCCGGTGCGGTATATTCCAGCTCTGCGTGTCGGCCGGGCTAGATTGAGCGTCGAGCCTAATGCCATGAAGCCGGCTCTACGCAGCTGGTCCCCAGTGCGTCTCCTTGGGCCGGCTTACATGGCACCAGCCTTGCGCTCGGTGTCTCCGGTTCGCCTGCATAGCCCAGTGCGGGCTATTCCACCTCGCCGCACTGGCAGAGCGACCGTGAGCATTCAACCAGGTAAGGTTGGGCAGGCTCGGTGCTCAAGAGCTCCAGTGCGCCTGCACGGTCCGGTTTTTCCAGTACCACCTCCACACCCCAGCCCTCCGGTAGCAGCTCCCCGCACCAGGCTTCCTGTGCGTGTCCTCGGCCCAGTACCACCAGTGCCAGCACCACGCATCAGGCCTACAGTGCGCCTCGCCTGTCCAGCGCTGTCGGAGCCCTCCTCCTCTCCAGCGCTGTCGGAGTCTCCCGCCTGTTTAGCGCTGTTAGAGCCTTCCTTCTCTACAGCGCTGCCGGAGTCTCCCGCCTGTTCAGAACTGCCAGTTTGCAAAGAGCTGCCAGTTTGCATAGAGCTGCCAGTTTGCATAGAGCTGCCAGTTTGCATAGAGCTGCCAGTTAGCAAGGAGCTGCCAGTCTGCAAGGAGCTGCCAGTCTGCAAGGAGCTGCCAGTCTGCAAGGAGCTGCCAGTCTGCAAGGAGCTGCCAGTCTGCAAGGAGCTGCCAGTCTGCAAGGAGCCGCCAGAGCTGCCTGTCTGCAGGATGCCGCCAAAGCTGCCAGTCTGCAAGGAGCCGCCAGAGCTGCCAGTCTGCAAGGAGCCGCCAGAGCTGCCAGTCTGCAAGGAGCCGCCAGAGCTGCCAGTCTGCAAGGAGCCGCCAGGGCCGCCAGTCAGTATGGAGCAGCCAGGGCCGCCAGTCAGCATGGAGCAGCCAGGGCCGCCAGTCAGCATGGAGCAGCCAGGGCCGCCAGTCAGCATGGAGCAGCCAGTCAGCATGGAGCAGCCAGTCAGCATGGAGCAGCCAGAGCAGCCAGTCAGCATGGAGCAGCCAGAGCAGCCAGTCAGCATGGAGCAGCCAGTCAGCATGGAGCAGCCAGAGCTGCCAGTCAGCATGGAGCAGCCAGTCAGCATGGAGCAGCCAGAGCTGCCAGTCAGCATGGAGCAGCCAGTTAGCATGGAGCAGCCAGAGCTGCCAGTCATCATGGAGCAGCCAGTCAGCATGGAGCAGCCAGAGCTGCCAGTCGACCAGACTCTCCCAGATCTGCCAGTCGACCAGACTCTTCCAGATCTGCCAGTCGACCAGACTCTTCCAGATCTGCCAGTCGACCAGACTCTTCCAGATCTGCCAGTCGACCAGACTCTTCCAGATCTGCCAGTCGACCAGACTCTTCCAGATCTGCCAGTCGACCAGACTCTTCCAGATCTGCCAGTCGACCAGACTCTTCCAGATCTGCCAGTCGACCAGACTCTTCCAGATCTGCCAGTCGACCAGACTCTTCCAGATCTGCCAGTCGACCAGACTCTTCCATAACTGCCAGTCGACCAGACTCTTCCAGATCTGCCAGTCGACCAGACTCTTCCAGATCTGCCAGTCAGCCAGGATCTGCCAGTCAGCCAGGATCTGGTAGATTCATCAACCTGCCTGAGCTTCCTTTCACTCCTGAGCTTCCTTTCACTCCTGAGCTTCCTCTCACTCCTGAGCTTCCCCTCAGTCCCGAGCTGCCTCAGTCCCGAGCTGCCCCTCAGTCCCGATCTGCTCCTCAGTCCAGTGGGGTTCTGGGTGAGGACTACTAGGCCATGGTCGGCGGCGAGGGTGGACTATCCAGGGACGCGAGGAGAAGGGACTAAGACATTGATGGAGTGGGGTCCACGTCCCGCGCCGGAGCCGCCACCATGGACAGACGCCCACCCGGACCCTCCCTATTGTTTTGAGGTGCGTTCGGGAGTCCGCACCTTAGGGGGGGGGGGGTTCTGTCACACCCTGGTCAAAGTATTTTGTGTTTATCTTTATTTATTTGGTCAGGCCAGGGTGTGGCATGGGTTTGTGTATGTGGTGTGTATGTATGGGGATTGTAGCTAGTGGGGTGTTCTGGCTAAGTCTATGGCTGTCTGAAGTGGTTCTCAATCAGAGGCAGGTGTTTATCGTTGTCTCTGATTGGGAACCATATTTAGGCAGTCATATTCTTTGAGTTTGTCGTGGGTGATTGTCCTTAGTGTTCTGATGTCATTGTTCTGTGTTAGGTTACACAAGTATAGGCTGTTTCGGTTTTCGTTAAGTTTATTGTTTTGGTAGTGTTTGTGTTTAGTGTGTTACTTCATTTAACATGGATTGCAATAGACACGCCGCATTTTGGTCCGACTCTCCTTCTCATCAAGAAAACCGTTACACCTTGAGTTCAAATCAAATTTTATTTGTCACATGCGCTGAATACAACAGGTGTAGACCTAAAAGTGAAATGCTTACTTACAGGCCCTTAACCAACAATGCAGTTTCAAGAAAATAGCTTTAAAAAAAGTAAGAGATAAGAATAACAAATAATTAAAGGACCATAGGGGCCACAGGGACTATGGTGGTCTGCTTGAAACATGTTGGTATTACAGACTCAAACAGGGCGAGGTTGAAAATGTCAGTGAAGACACTTGCCATTTGGTCCACGCATGCTCAGAGTACACGTCCGGGTAATCCGTCTGACCCTGCAGCCTTGTGAATGTTGACCTGTTTAAAGGTCTTACTCACATCGGCTGCGGAGAGCATGATCACACAGTCATCCGGAACAGCTGATGCTCTCATGCATGTTTCAGTGTTACTTGCCTCAAAGCGAGGATATAAGTTATTTAGCTCATCTGGTAGGCTCGTGTCACTGGGCAGCTCTTGGCTGTGCTTCCCTTTGTAGTCTGTAATGGTTTGCAAGCCCTGCCACATCCGACGAGCGGTGGAGCCGGTGTAGTATGATGTAGTACGATCTTAGCCCTGTATTGATGCTTTGACTGTTTGATGGTTTGTCGGAGGGCATAGCGGGATTTCTTATTAGCTTCTGGGTTAGAGTCCCGCTCCTTGAAAGCGGCAGATCTACCCTTTAGCTCAGTGCGAATGTTGCCAGTAATCCATGGCTTCTGGTTGGAGTATGTACTGTACAGACAGTCACAATGGGGACGACGTCGTCGATGCACTTATTGATAAAGCCTGTGACTGATGTGATGTACTCCTTAATGGCATCGGAAGAATCCCGGAACATATTCTGTGCAAGCAAAACAGTCCTGTAGTTTAGCATCTGCTTCATCTGACCACGTTTTTATAGACGGAGTCACTTGTGCTTCCTGCTTTAATTTTTGCTTGTAAGCAGGAATCAGGAGGGTAGAATTATGGTCGCCAAGTGGAGGGCGAGGGAGTGCTTTGTATCTATCTCTGTTTGTGGAGTAAAGGTGATCTAGAGTTTTGTTTCCCTCTGGTTGCACATTTAACATGCTGGTAGAAATGAGGTAAAACTGATTTAAGTTTGCCTGCATTAAAGTCCCCGGCCACTAGGGGCACCGCTTCTGGGTGAGCATTTTCCTGTTTGCTTATGGCGGAATACAGCTCAGTGAGTGCGGTTTTAGTGCCAGTATCAGTCTGCTGTGGTCTGTAGACAGCTACGAAAAATACAGGTGAAAAATTTCTAGGTAGATAGTTTGGTCTACAGCTTATCATGAGATACTCTACCTCAGGCAAGCAAAGCCTCATGACTTCCTTAGATATCTTGCACCAGATGTTGTTTACATATATGCATAGGCCCCCGCCCGTGTCTTTCCAGAGGCTGCTGTTCTCTCCTGCCGATAGAGTGTATAACAGCTGTATGTTCTTAATGTCGTCGTTCAGCCACAACTCTGTGAAACAGATTTGAATGTCCCGTCGGTAGGATATACTGTACGTGCTTTCAGTTCGTCTAATTTATTTCCCAGCGATTGAACGTTAGCTAGCAGGACGGAAGGCAAAGGCAGATTAGCCACTCGTCGCCTGATCCTCACAAGGCACCCAGATCTTTTTCCAAGAAATCTCAGTTTCCTTCTCCAGCGAATGACGGGGATCTGGGCCTGTGTCGAGTGTCCTTGGTATATCCCTACCCTCCGACTCTTTGAAGAAAAACATTTTGTCTCATCTGAGGTGAGAGATCGCAGTTCTGATGTCCAGAAGCTCTTTTTGGGTCA
The DNA here is from genome assembly GCF_057628025.1 of Oncorhynchus mykiss. Classification (NCBI taxonomy): domain Eukaryota; kingdom Metazoa; phylum Chordata; class Actinopteri; order Salmoniformes; family Salmonidae; genus Oncorhynchus; species Oncorhynchus mykiss. Next base: position 87,761,953 of record NC_143029.1, on the reverse strand, counting down.
TAAGAGACGGTAGCAGCAACATTGTGTACAAAACAAATTATGAACAATGCGAAAAAACCATCAAAATAGCATGGTTGGTTAAGAGCCGATAAGACGGCAGCCCCATGGCAATTACAATCAATAAGGCAAAAAGATAAGGGGTTAATAAGAACAGTGGTTAAAAAAAATACAAGAGCTGCTGGACGATGGCGGTGAAGGGACAACAGCTGTATAATTTTATTATTATCTTTATTTAACTAGATAAGTCAGTTATCAACAAATTCTTATTCACAATGATTGCCTAGGAACAGTGGGTTTAACTGCCTTGTTCAAAACAACATATTTCTACCAGCTCAGGGATTTGATCTTGCAACTTTTCAGTTACTGGCCCACTGCTCTAACCACTAGGCTACCTGCCATCCCGAGGCCCAGGAGAAGGGAGGAAAGTGTAATCACAAGGCTGATACTGGGACTAACAAGGCTCAACAGCACTTTGAAAATACAGCAGTAGGAAAAACATTAAAATGGGAAGTGTGCATTGATGTAGTCATAAAAACCCCCACAAAAAAACAGAAGATAAGGGGGTTAAAAAAGGTTTGAAATGGGGTCGTGGTGAAAAAAGTAACTCTTCCTATACTTTCATTCTTTGAAATCGCACAAGTTTGGTAAACTGTTAGGGAACTGTTTTAAAACATGCATATTAAGTACTTCAAAAAACATTAAAACACTTTCTCTACTGGCAGTGTGATCACTGCCAGGACGAGATACAAACTGTGGAACACATCCTATTTCAGTGTCAGCAGTATGGGAGGTTTAAGAAAGAATGGTATTGAGGAGCCAAGTTTAACTGAGTTGTTAATAAGTAAACCTTCAGGCGATGTTGCATTTAGTTTAAGACCGGTTTAATAAGGGTCTGGAGGAAGAACTGAGTTATCAATCTCATAGCCCACACCCCAGTACATGAGGTGGCGGCATTGGCACCATTGACGTTGGATGCCAACCGCTGATAAATCCCACAAAATAGGATGACCTGTCCCAACGCAGACGCCGTAGTTGTACCAAAGATTTTTATAATTAACTCAAGATAGACCACCACCTTAATCATAGTGGGCAGAACAAGCAAGAAGTTGGGCAGAGCCAAGCACGATCTAGCGAGATCTTATTTGCGCGTTCTAGCATGTATTTGCATATTTCCCTTAGAGAACATATAGATTTTAGGTGGGGGAAGAGGTTTTAGATTTCAGTTTGGGGCTGGTAGCCTCGTGGTTAGAGAGTTGGTTGCTGGATCAAACCCCCAAAGTAGAAATCTGTTCTTCCCCAGAATAAGGCAGTTAACTCACTGTTCCCCGGTAGGCTGTCATTGTAAATAAGAATTTGTTCTTAACTGACTTGCCTGGTTAAAAGAAGAACTGTATTAAGATCAAATGTTTCATCAATTCGAAAATGAGCAGAATGTCGTTCGGCCACTGGGATTCCTCTTGTCACCATATTTGGTGGTGAGTGGAAATGCCAACCGGATGCTTCAGATTTATACATCCGGTGCAACATCTGGCTCATTGTTCTATCTGTGGTTGTTACTATCTGACGAAAGGTTGTTGAAATTTTGCTAGTAACGTTAACTAGCTACCTAGTTATCAGACAAACACCATGTCTAGCAGAGGAGGAAAACAGAAGAAAGGTAATGTCACCAGTGAACAGGAGGAAGAGGAGCAGCCGCTTCAAGCTGTGCTAGTCGCCGATAGCTTCAACCGGAGGTTTTTCCCCATCTCCAAAGACCAACCCAGGGTATGCGATGGTGCCATGGCTTAATAGTGCATGCTAGCGCTCGAAAACTCTAGGTGGCAGATGGAACTGAGAGTCATGATCTAGGGCTAAGTACATGCATGCTATTGTCAATGGATGACAGCGCTAGCATAGCATAGCTAGCTACAGTTCTTGCATGCAACCTCGTGTTCTTGAAATGCAACATTTCATAACAGCTATGGCCAATATGTTTTCCTCCTAACTAGTTAGTAATATTCGTGGTATAAAATCTGTAGGAGCCACATGTCAACAGATCTCGTCTGTAGTTTTGCCAGGTAGCGAACCAGCAATTGTATCACTGTTCCAGATGGCATTATATATGATTATCTCTTTTAAGCGGGACACCATCAGATCCATGTAGCTAGGCTAATCGTGACAAAAGCACAATAACAACAACAATGTTAATTTATTAATCCTGCTAGTAAATGGACATTGGTAATAAAACATGTTTTTTTATTTATTAACTTGTCCAACAAGTGTTCTCTACCCTTAACCTTGTTCTGAACACCCCCGAAACAAAGGTAATGTGGTTTGGTAAGAGGAATGCCCCCCTTCCCACAGGTGTTATTACTACCTCTGAGGGTTTAGAGCTTGAGGTAGTCACCTCACACAAGTAAGGTGTACTGTCCTTCTCTCAGCACATATTAAAGCTTCAGGCTAAAGTTAAATGTAGACTTGGGCTCCTCTTTCACCCCAGCTGCCAAACTAACCCTGATTCCGATGACCATCCTACCCATGCTAGATTACAGAGACATAATTTATAGATCGTCAGGTAAGGGTGCTCTCGAGCGGCTAGATGTTCTTTAACATTCGGCCATCAGATTTGCCACCAATGCTCCTGATAGGACACCTCAGTGCACTCTATACTCCTCTGTAAACTGGTCATCTCTGTATACCCGTCGCAAGACCCACTGGTTGATGCTTATTTATAAAACCCTCTCCCCCCTATCTGAGAGATCTACTGCAGACCTCATCCTGCATATACAACATCTGTTCTGCCAGTCACATTCTGTTAAAGGTCCCCAAAGCACACATCCCTGGGTCGCTCCTCTTTTCAGTTCGCTGCAGCTAGCGACTGGAACGAGCTGCAACAAACACTCAAACTGGACAGTTTTATCTCAATCTCTTCATTCAAAGACTCAATCATGGACACTCTTACTGACAGTTGTGGCTGCTTTGTGTGAGGTATTGTTGTCTCTACCTTCTTGCCCTTTGTGCTGTTGTCTGTGCCCAATAATGTGTGTACCATGTTTTGTGCTGCTACCACGCTGTGTTGTCATGTTGTGTTGCTACCACGCTGTGTTGTCATGTGTTGCTGCCTTGCTATGTTGTTGTCTAAGGTCTCTCTTTATGTAGTGTAGTGTTGTCTCTCTTGTTGTGATGTGTGTTTTGTCCTATATTTATATTGTATTCATTATTTATTTTTAATATCAGGCCCCCGTCCCCACAGGAGGCCTTTTGGTAGGCCGTCATTGTTAACAAGAATTTGTTTTTAACTGAATTTGTTCTTAGCCTAGTTACATCAAATAAATAACTAAAAATAAAGTTGCCATCATTCTGGTCATCAGTCTAATCCAAAACCAAATATCACGTGAGTGCTAGCCAGCGTCACTCAGAACTTCAGATTTCCCGACACCATCCTATGCTTTTATAAGTGAGACTCCAAACCTGATGGTCATTGTTGCACTCATCACATCATCTCTGCACTCATCACATCATCTCTGCACTCCTCACATCATCTCTGCACTCCTCACATCATCTCTGCTGTGTTTTGTGCCATCCAGGCCCTCCTACCATTGGGCAATGTGGCCATGATAGACTACACCCTGGAGTTCCTAACATCCACTGGTGTTCAGGAGACATTTGTCTTCTGCTGCTGGATGTCCAACAAGATCAAGGACCACCTGCTGTAAGAACACACACACACACACACTCTGACCAAGAAAAAGTAGTCATTGACACTATTTAGGGCCCAAATACACAGGGTTTTCTCAATATAAATGTTCCCTCAATTCTTCCAACAGTAAGTCCAAGTGGTGTCGTCCCACCTCTCCAAACGTGGTCCACATCATCACCTCTGATCTGTACCGTTCCCTCGGCGACGTGCTGCGGGATGTGGACGCCAAGAATCTGGTGAGGAACGACTTCATCCTGGTCTACGGAGACGTGGTGTCCAACATCGATGTCAGCCAGGCCCTACAGGAGCACCGGTCAGTCACCTTTGACCCTTGACCTTAGTAGACAACAGGGCTGGAGGAAAAGCCAGCACACCCAGCATCTCTCCAAGAGGAGGGTTTGGGTGGCCAAACCTCATCCTGGAGAGCTACAGATACCTATGGAACACCGTTTGGGTCTTTAAATGTCAAAAAAAGATACATGTGAAATAACACTATTTGACATGTCAAATATGCTTGTTGACCAATCAGGACCTGAATATGACTGCACTTCACGTACTAATTTAACATGTTCATACGTAGTTATTACACATTGATTACACGATCACTCGTATTTTAATATGTCACAACGATTCATTGATACGTATGCTGTGATGCTGGTAAAGTTGTCTCGTCACCTACAGTGCTGGTCATAAAAATTTTAAAAAGCTGAGGGATGCAAACAATGTTCTTCCCTAAAAACATAACAAAACGACAATCTGTTTCAGTAGCTATAGTAGCTAACTATCTAGCTAGCTGTCATCATCTAAAATAAGCCTGATTTATAGGACAGTTCTTATTTGATTAATGGTGGTCGGACCCATCTATGTGAAGCTAGCCACAACAAGGATTAGCCACAATAATGACTAGCCACAATAATGACTAGCCACAATAATGATTAGCCACAATAATGACTAGCCACAATAATGATTAGCCACAATAATGATTAGCCACAATAATGACTAGCCACAATAATGACTAGCCACAATAATGACTAGCCACAATAATGACTAGCCACAATAATGATTAGCCACAATAATGATTAGCCACAATAATGATTAGCCACAATAATGACTAGCCACAATAATGACTAGCCACAATAATGACTAGCCACAATAATGATTAGCCACAATAATGATTAGCCACAATAATGATTAGCCACAATAATGATTAGCCACAATAATGATTAGCCACAATAATGACTAGCCACAATAATGACTAGCCACAATAATGACTAGCCACAATAATGATTAGCCACAATAATGACTAGCCACAATAATGATTAGCCACAATAATGACTAGCCACAATAATGACTAGCCACAATAATGACTAGCCACAATAATGACTAGCCACAATAATGATTAGCCACAATAATGATTAGCCACAATAATGATTAGCCACAATAATGATTAGCCACAATAATGATTAGCCACAATAATGACTAGCCACAATAATGACTAGCCACAATAATGACTAGCCACAATAATGACTAGCCACAATAATGACTAGCCACAATAATGATTAGCCACAATAATGATTAGCCACAATAATGACTAGCCACAATAATGACTAGCCACAATAATGACTAGCCACAATAATGACTAGCCACAATAATGACTAGCCACAATAATGACTAGCCACAATAATGATTAGCCACAATAATGACTAGCCACAATAATGACTAGCCACAATAATGACTAGCCACAATAATGACTAGCCACAATAATGACTAGCCACAATAATGACTAGTCAGTCTACTCCGTGACACCCAGAGAACATTACTGTCGTAGCTCTTATTGCGGGACTCTGAAACAACTGTGAATTGAGCCACATTTATTGTCAATCTATGTGTATTGAACAGTATTCCTGAGGAAAACCAATACTGCGTGGATGTTTTGGAGTCTGATAACTGTGAGGAGGACGTTGGGAAAAAATATATTGGGTATTGAGTAGACTGATACCCCATGTAATTGATCCCCAATCCTTAGGGAAAGCTGTACAGTGCAATATGAATGTCAATACACACAATAGGCTGACTGGGGAGGTGATTTCACACAGTCACAACGCTAATATCTGCGTAAACTCTTCAGTTGTGTTCTGTGGGTGTCACCGACTAGACTGATACCCCATTTCATTGCTTCACATTCCAACCTTGTTTAACATTATCTAGTCTAAATATGGCACGATTTCACCAATTGTAACCTTCTGCATCACTTTCAAAAGAGGTATATTTTGAAGGCAAACCGCCAATTCCAAAATGGTGCCTAATCCTTATTGTGGCTAACTTCACAACCCGGTCCGGTCGAGACTCACTGGCCAGATGAACCTATCTGGCTGCTTATAACGTTAGCTTTGGGCAACAGTGTAGCTGGTTAACTTTTTATTTTCATGAGCTGAAGTTCAATTTCAATTGGCGAACAACAAGTGGCTACCTAGCTAATACTTACTCACAAGGATTCCTAAATCATTGCTGAGAATAATGAAAATGACTGCAGTTACTACTGGTCCTAGTTTTCAGGCTGGTTGTATTGGTGCAAGCTAGGTCCCAAGCTAAAGCTAGCTAGGTACCAAGCTACCCCAGAAGTTGCGGTCGAACAAATGATGCTTTATTACCAACGCGGTATTGTAAACACATCGTTCGTGGACGGTGTTTGTTTGTTTGCAGACTTTTTTTGTGTGTGTGCAGCTTTGACAGTTCTCCTGATAGTGGTGGCGCATGGATTACACCTGCAAATTCAGAACACACAACCTACTATGATAAAACTGTGTTATATTTTTTGACACGCAAAGACCCAAACGGCGTTCCATAGATACCGGGTTTTGCGCCAGCCCTGCTTTAATGTAGCACATTTAATCAAGTTATTCAAGATTGTGATGAGCACTTGACTAGGAATCAGCTGTAGACTTAAGCAATAAGGACTGAGGGGGATGTGGTATATGGCCAATATACCACAGCTAAGGTTACCAATGTAATTAGAGCAGTAAAAATAAATGTTTTATCATACCCGTGGAATACAATCTGATATACTACAGCTGTCAGCCAATCAGCATTCAGGGCTCGAACCACCCAGTTTATAAAATGTAATACACCAATGGGGCAGCTAGGCCTATTTGTATACCTTTTTCATATTGATCACGTAGTAACACTAGGATTTATGTTGTTCATGAAGGCATCGGCGTAAGGTGGACAAGAACATCTCTGTGATGACCATGGTGTTCAAAGAGTCATCTCCGGGCCACAAGACTCGCTGCGAGGAGGATGACGTGATCGTTGCCATGGACAGCAAGAGCAAGCGGGTCCTCCACTACCAGAAGACACAGGGCCTTAAGAAGCTACAGTTCCCCATGGTAACGTAACAGTTCTCCATGGTAACGTTACAGTTCATCATGGGAACGTAATGGTTCATCATGGGAACGTTACAGTTCATCATGGGAACGTAACAGTTCATCATGGGAACGTAACAGTTCTCCATGGTAACGTAACAGTTCTCCATGGTAACGTAACAGTTCTCCATGGGAACGTAACAGTTCATCATGGGAATGTAACAGTTCTCCATGGTAACGTAACAGTTCTCCATGGGAACGTAACAGTTCATCATGGGAATGTAACAGTTCTCCATGGTAACGTAACAGTTCTCCATGGTAACGTAACAGTTCATCATGGGAACGTAACAGTTCTCCATGGTAACGTAACAGTTCATCATGGGAACGTAACAATTCATCATGGGAACGTAACAGTTCATCATGGGAATGTAACAGTTCATCATGGGAACGTAACAGTTCTCCATGGGAACGTAATAGTTCATCATGGGAACGTAACAGTTCTCCATGGTAACGTAACAGTTCTCCATGGGAACGTAACAGTTCATCATGGGAACGTAACAGTTCTCCATGGTAACGTAACAGTTCTCCATGGTAACGTAACAGTTCATCATGGGAACGTAACAGTTCTCCATGGTAACGTAACAGTTCTCCATGGGAACGTAACAGTTCATCATGGTAACGTAACAGTTCTCCATGGTAACGTAACAGTTCTCCATGGTAACGTAACAGTTCATCATGGGAACGTAACAGTTCATCATGGGAACGTAACAGTTCATCATGGGAACGTAACAGTTCATCATGGGAACGTAACAGTTCTCCATGGGAACGTAACAGTTCTCCATGGGAACGTAACAGTTCTCCATGGGAACGTAACAGTTCTCCATGGGAACGTAACAGTTCATCATGGGAACGTAACAGTTCATCATGGGAACGTAACAGTTCTCCATGGGAACGTAACAGTTCTCCATGGGAACGTAACAGTTCATCATGGGAACGTAACAGTTCATCATGGGAACGTAACAGTTCTCCATGGGAACGTAACAGTTCTCCATGGTAATGTAACAGTTCATCATGGGAACGTAACAGTTCTCCATGGGATCCCCAAAAAGGTAAATTTACTGCAAAGCAAGTAGTAGCGATACCAACACAAAGTTTATAAGCAAAGATAAACATTTAGATATTAAGTCCTGAACCTCTTTTCAGAATGTGCGGATGTTCAGGAGTGGTGGACTGACTATTGTATTTTGTCTTGCAGAACATTTTCCAACATGGAAGTGATGAGTTTGAAATCAGACATGATCTGCTGGACTGCCACATCAGTATCTGTTCCCCACAGGTAATCATCTACTGTCTGGGCAATTCCATGGTAACGGAATTACGCAGAGACTCAGGCTTTTCACTTTAAAATGTACACCTAACAAAATCCATTGATTTCAAAGAGTAACAAACCATATTTCCACAAAGTTGGCATCTGCACCGTTTTTCCAGGAAATGTATTTATATATTTTTTTGCTTTACTGTATAAATTGTTCAAAGTAGTCATTGTGCATAGAGTTGTATTATATGTTCAACTTTTGAATTCAATGTTTTTTTGTTCGGAATACATTCTGAAGCGAAAAGTCTGATTCTCAGCGTAATTCCTTTACCGTGGAATTGCCCGTCTTTAACCAGGGAGGGGGACTGAGTGAGCTGCAAGTCTGTTGTATGGGAGACATGACACTGGCTTTTTTTTTTACAGGTAGCTGAACTCTTCACAGACAACTTTGACTACCAGACCAGGAATGACTTTGTCAGAGGGATTCTGGTCAATGAAGAGGTATGAGAAAACAAATTCAGTGATTATGATACTGTATATAAAGATACAACTGTACGTTGTATTGAAACCAGAACATCCCAAGCAATAACCCCGACCAAAGCTTAAACACGTCCTTACCGAGAAAACAAGTCTACTATGTCCTCCCGCTCTAGATTCTGGGCAACCAGATCCACCTGTATGTAACACAGGATGGCTATGGAGCACGCGTGTCCAACCTGCAGATGTACGACTCCGTCTCCTCGGACATGGTACGCCGCTGGGTCTATCCCCTCACCCCCGAGGCGAACTTCACAGACCAGCAGGGGCAGGGGTGTACCCACTCCCGCCATAACGTCTATCGGGGCGCCGAGGTCAGCCTGGGGCACGGCAGCCAGATGGAGGAGAACGTTCTGATTGGTCGAGACACCAGCATCGGGGCCAACTGTCACATATCAAACAGCGTCATCGGCAACAACTGCACCATAGGTATTATACTGTTACTGTTTCTACAGGGTTCGTAAAGTCATGGAAATCCTGGATAAGTCATGCCATTTTGAAATGGAGTTTTCCAGGCCTGGAAAGGTTTTTGGGAAAATGTTAGTCTGAAAAGTCATAGTAGATATGATAGAAAAGACTGACCTCGATAGTCAATTCAAAACATATCTTGTACCCTCTAGTTAATTGTTGAGCTATTATTAGCGTGTCCCCCAAAAAAACTTTCCACCAACACTCGCGAAGAAGGCGATACAAAGTTGATTGACTTTTTTAAACAATTGATATGATTCATTTCAACAATTTTTTTTGTTGTTGTTGTTGTTGACAAAACTAACGATTCACTTTGACATTGTATTAGGTTCAATAACGGTCAACCAAATCATGTGAATGAAAATAACAATTAGAAAACTGTGAACATGATTTTTAGGAAACAATATTACGTGTAGCCTTTGGGATTATGTGGCTTGAACTTGTTTTGTAGATACAGTACTGCCAGTTGATTTGATAGAATGTAGATACCGTACTGCCAGTTGATTTGATAGAATGTAGATACCGTACTGCCAGTTGATTTGATAGAATGTAGATACGGTACTGCCAGTTGATTTGATAGAATGTAGATACGGTACTGCCAGTTGATTTGATAGAATGTAGATACGGTACTGCCAGTTGATTTGATAGAATGTAGATACGGTACTGCCAGTTGATTTGATAGAATGTAGATACCGTACTGCCAGTTGATTTGATAGGATGTAGATACGGTACTGCCAGTTGATTTGATAGAATGTAGATACGGTACTGCCAGTTGATTTGATAGAATGTAGATACGGTACTGCCAGTTGATTTGATAGAATGTAGATACGGTACTGCCAGTTGATTTGATAGAATGTAGATACGGTACTGCCAGTTGATTTGATAGAATGTAGATACCGTACTGCCAGTTGATTTGATAGAATGTAGATACCGTACTGCCAGTTGATTTGATAGGATGTAGATACGGTACTGCCAGTTGATTTGATAGAATGTAGATACGGTACTGCCAGTTGATTTGATAGAATGTAGATACGGTACTGCCAGTTGATTTGATAGAATGTAGATACGGTACTGCCAGTTGATTTGATAGAATGTAGATACGGTACTGCCAGTTGATTTGATAGAATGTAGATACGGTACTGCCAGTTGATTTGATAGACTGTAGATACGGTACTGCCAGTTGATTTGATAGAATGTAGATACAGTACTGCCAGTTGATTTGATAGAATGTAGATACGGTACTGCCAGTTGATTTGATAGAATGTAGATACGGTACTGCCAGTTGACTTGATAGAATGTAGATACGGTACTGCCAGTTGATTTGATAGAATGTAGATACGGTACTGCCAGTTGATTTGATAGAATGTAGATACGGTACTGCCAGTTGATTTGATAGAATGTAGATACGGTACTGCCAGTTGATTTGATAGAATGTAGATACGGTACTGCCAGTTGATTTGATAGAATGTAGATACGGTACTGCCAGTTGATTTGATAGAATGTAGATACCGTACTGACAGTTGATTTGATAGAATGTAGATACCGTACTGACAGTTGATTTGATAGGATGTAGATACGGTACTGCCAGTTGATTTGATAGAATGTAGATACGGTACTGCCAGTTGATTTGATAGAATGTAGATACGGTACTGCCAGTTGATTTGATAGAATGTAGATACCGTACTGCCAGTTGATTTGATAGAATGTAGATACCGTACTGCCAGTTGATTTGATAGGATGTAGATACGGTACTGCCAGTTGATTTGATAGAATGTAGATACCGTACTGCCAGTTGATTTGATAGAATGTAGATACTGTACTGCCAGTTGATTTGATAGAATGTAGATACGGTACTGACAGTTGATTTGATAGAATGTAGATACCGTACTGCCAGTTGATTTGATAGGATGTAGATACGGTACTGCCAGTTGATTTGATAGAATGTAGATACGGTACTGCCAGTTGATTTGATAGAATGTAGATACGGTACTGCCAGTTGATTTGATAGAATGTAGATACGGTACTGCCAGTTGATTTGATAGAATGTAGATACGGTACTGCCAGTTGATTTGATAGAATGTAGATACGGTACTGCCAGTTGATTTGATAGAATGTAGATACCGTACTGCCAGTTGATTTGATAGAATGTAGATACGGTACTGCCAGTTGATTTGATAGAATGTAGATAAATAAAATAATTAAATAAACATTGAGTGAATCCAAGGTGCAGTTTTCCTTCAATCTGCTCTGCATTTACTAGCCTGCCAGGTTCTCCAAGATGCCAGTGATCCTGGAGAAGCTTGGCAGTCTGACGCCTCTCTCTGATGTCTCTCTGTAGGGGACAACGTGGTGTTAGACCGGGCCCACATGTGGAACAACGTACACGTCTCCAGCAACGTAGAGATTCACCAGTCAGTGGTGTGTGATGGGGCTGTGGTCAAAGAGGCTGTACGCCTCAACAAACAGTGTGTCCTCGCGTACAACGTAAGGCAACAAAGTGTTTACAACCAAATAACACTGTTTTAATGAAAACATGTTACCCTCTTCAATATGCATAATGGACTGTGTTTCTATAGTGCTTTTCAGTACCTCTCTAAGTACTTTACAATGTAGCTGCTAATGTCAATATTTTGTAAACATACGCTACATATTGTAAATGCCAGCATGAAACTTGTTGATAACTGTTTACCTTTCACTCTTTCCTAATATCAAACATTTTATTAGCTGCAGTAAGCTTATAAAACTAGTAATTTTGTTTGAGTACTTTAGGAGTATTTTTTCCATCTTGTCTGTTTCCCAGGTGGTGATTGGTCCGAACCTGTCCCTCCCAGAAGGGACTGTGGTGTCTATGCATCACCCTGAGGAAGAGGAGGAAGATGATGATGATGAATTCCTCAGTGATGACCAGGAAGTGGGACACAGCAAAGACAAGACCAGGCAGAAAGGTGTGTATTAGACCCCCTCGCTACACAGCGGATTCAAATAACCAACTCCTCATCAAGCTTTGACTATTTGAGTCAGCTGTAGTGCTGGGGCAAAAACCAAAACAGACCCCCCCAGGACTGAATTTAGCAAACTCAGCTCTATACCAGAGGTAGACAACCCAGTTCCTGGGGTGCTGCAGGTCCTGCAGGATTTTGTTCTAACGAGGCACCACACCTGACCGACCATGTGAACTAATTGATCAGTTCAGTGATTGGCCTAAATTCAACACACCGGGTATTCCAGGTTGGTTAAATCAAAAACATGAAGTGGCTCCAGGATCAGGGTGGCCAACCTCTTCTCTCTACATTGTACACATTCTCAGTATTTATTACTGTCGTGGGTTTATTTATTACTGTCGTGGGTTTATTTATTACTGTCGTGGGTTTATTTATTACTGTTGTGGGTTTATTTATTAGTCGTGGGTTTATTTATTACTGTCGTGGGTTTATTTATTACTGTCGTGGGTTTATTTATTACTGTCATGGGTTTATTTATTACTGTCGTGGGTTTATTTATTACTGTCGTGGGTTTATTTATTACTGTTGTGGGTTTATTTATTACTGTCATGGGTTTATTTATTACTGTCGTGGGTTTATTTATTACTGTTGTGGGTTTATTTATTACTGTCGTGGGTTTATTTATTACTGTTGTGGGTTTATTTATTACCGTCATGGGTTTATTTATTACTGTTGTGGGTTTATTTATTACTGTCATGGGTTTATTTATTACTGTCGTGGGTTTATTTATTACTGTCGTGGGTTTATTTATTACTGTCGTGGGTTTATTTATTACTGTCGTGGGTTTATTTATTACCGTCGTGGGTTTATTTATTACCGTCGTGGGTTTATTTATTACTGTTGTGGGTTTATTTATTACTGTCGTGGGTTTATTTATTACTGTTGTGGGTTTATTTATTACTGTCGTGGGTTTATTTATTACTGTTGTGGGTTTATTTATTACCGTCGTGGGTTTATTTATTACTGTCATGGGTTTATTTATTACTGTTGTGGGTTTATTTATTAGTCGTGGGTTTATTTATTACTGTCGTGGGTTTATTTATTACTGTTGTGGGTTTATTTATTACCGTCGTGGGTTTATTTATTACTGTCATGGGTTTATTTATTACTGTTGTGGGTTTATTTATTAGTCGTGGGTTTATTTATTACTGTCGTGGGTTTATTTATTACTGTCGTGTGGATTTATTTATTACCGTCGTGGGTTTATTTATTACTGTCATGGGTTTATTTATTACTGTTGTGGGTTTATTTATTAGTCGTGGGTTTATTTATTACTGTCGTGGGTTTATTTATTACTGTCGTGTGGATTTATTTATTACTGTCGTGGGTTTATTTATTACTGTCATGGGTTTATTTATTACTGTTGTGGGTTTATTTATTAGTCGTGGGTTTATTTATTACTGTCGAGGGTTTATGTGATTCTTCAACCATTGATAATTCCACAAACAACGTTTTGAAATGAAAATGAAATCTTGATCTTGTTTCCCAAAGTTATATTGTTATTCAATGTTACGGAAATCTGTTTTTGGAAATAAAATGTCAAAGGTATCTGAGGACATATCTGTGATATTCATGTCAATGACGGTGAGCAAAACCTTGTTGTCTGTACTGTAACAGTATCCCCTGTTTCATCTGTCCAGCGTTTAATCCAGCCGAGGTAGGACCTGAGGGAAAAGGTTATATCTGGAAGGCCAGTATGAACGACACTGAGGATGAAGAGCTGGCACAGTGTCTATGGGGTAGGCCACTTTGAAAACAAAACTTATGCAAAGTAGTCTGTTGAGGGCGAAGAGACTGGGTGAGGCCAGTTGTCCATGCCCTCAGTCATAAAATATATATCCTGTCTCTCTAGGCCTGGTGCTTAACCCTGATCCAGAGAGTGACAGTGAGAGTGAGGCCAGCGAGGAATCTCAGGATCGCAGTCGCAGTGTCTCACCAGAGATTGATGACGTCAATGGTGAGGGGATACCGATTGATTTATTAATTGATTCATTGAATTGATGATACTAATCCAAAATGACATGCCATGGCAATAATGTGTTTGTGTAGCTTTCCAGTTGGAAGTGTTGGGGACACTACAGAGAGGTTTGGAGGAGAACATCGTCTGTGACAACCTGGTCCTCGAGATCAACTCTCTCAAGTGAGTAGTAGTCAGCTCCTGATTAGTGAGTAGTAGTCGGCTCCTGATAAGTGAGCAGTAGTCGGCTCCTGTTTAGTGAGCAGTAGTCGGCTCCTGATAAGTGAGCAGTAGTCGGCTCCTGATAAGTGAGCAGTAATCGGCTCCTGATTAGTGAGCAGTAGTCGACTCCTGATTAGTGAGCAGTAGTCGACTCCTGATTAGTGAGCAGTAGTCGGCTCCTGATTAGTGAGCAGTAGTCGACTCCTGATTAGTGAGCAGTAGTCGGCTCCTGTTTAGTGAGCAGTAGTCGGCTCCTGATAAGTGAGCAGTAATCGGCTCCTGATTAGTGAGCAGTAGTCTGCTCCTGATTAGTGAGCAGTAGTCGGCTCCTGATTAGTGAGCAGTAGTCGGCTCCTGATAAGTGAGCAGTAGTCGGCTCCTGATTAGTGAGCAGTAGTCGGCTCCTGATTAGTGAGCAGTAGTCGGCTCCTGATTAGTGAGCAGTAGTCGGCTCCTGATTAGTGAGCAGTAGTCTGCTCCTGATTAGTGAGCAGTAGTCTGCTCCTGATTAGTGAGCAGTAGTCTGCTCCTGATTAGTGAGCAGTAGTCTGCTCCTGATTAGTGAGCAGTAGTCGGCTCCTGATTAGTGAGCAGTAGTCGGCTCCTGATAAGTGAGCAGTAGTCGGCTCCTGATTAGTGAGCAGTAGTCGGCTCCTGATTAGTGAGCAGTAGTCGGCTCCTGATAAGTGAGCAGTAGTCGGCTCCTGATTAGTGAGCAGTAGTCGGCTCCTGATAAGAGTATGCTCCTGCTCCCGATTTTTTAAAATTTAACTGGGCAAGTCAGTTAAGAACAAATTCGTATTGAAAATGACGACCTCCCGGGGGAACAGTGGGTTAACTGCCTTGTTCAGGGGTAGAATGACAGATTTTTACCTTGTCAGCTCGGGGATTCGATCTTGCAACCTTCCGGTTACTAGTCCAACGCTCTAATCACTAGGCTACCTGCCGCCTCTACACTCTAACCACTAGGCTACCTGCCGCCTCTACACTCTAACCACTAGGCTACCTGCCGCCTCTACACTCTAACCACTAGGCTACCTGCCACCCCACATAACCCTGATAAGTGTGTGTCATACTTTGCTCCTGATATGAGTAACTAGTACTCTGCTCCTGATAAGTGCACTTCAGATAAGTGCAAACTCTGGTTGAAGTGCACTAGTTTTTCAGTCCCTTTTATAACAGATCCAGCTAAATGTTGTCCACGCTACCATCTTCAGAGTATAGATCTGGTACTTCCCCTCTCCCACCAGGTATGCCTATAACATCACTCTCAAGGAGGTAATGCAGATTCTGACCAGAGTTGTTCTGGAGTACCCCTTCCAACAGCAGGGGACGCAGCTCACCACCCTACAGTACACCGGTTCACTACTGCCTGTAAGTACTCACAACCACCACACCCCAATTGATTGTTCTACAACCAATAATATATATATTTTTATTTATTTATCTCTTCATTTTTACAGACAAATCACTTACAAAAATGACCAGCTCTTATCTCTACCCCCCCAAAAAAAACAGTTAGAGGTGTAAGGAGGGACAGAGAGAGCGAGATGGTTTAAAGAATAGCCTATTTTCTCTTCTCCCCCCCCCCCCCCCCCTGCCTCTCAGCTGCTGAAGACGTGGTCTCCGGTGTTTAAGAATTACATCAAGAGAGCTCAGGATCACCTGGACTGCCTGTCTGCTGTGGAGGAGCTGTTCCTGGAGCAGGACACTCATCAGACTGCTATGGTCAAGGTGGGTTGTCTGTCTGGACTGTCTGTGTTCTTAGAGCAGGAGACTCCCAAACTGCTGTTGTCAAGGTGGGTAGTGTGTAGTATGTAGACCTGCAATAGATAGAGTCCCGTCCAGGGAGTGTTTCTACTACTTGTATAGATAGACTAGAGTCCCATCCAGGGAGTGTTCCTGCTACTTGTATAGATAGACTAGAGTCCTGTCCAGGGAGTGTTCCTGCTACTTGTATAGATAGACTAGAGTCCCGTCCAGGGAGTGTTCCTGCTACTTGTATAGATAGACTAGAGTCCCATCCAGGGAGTGTTCCTGCTACTTGTATAGATAGACTAGAGTCCCATCCAGGGAGTGTTCCTGCTACTTGTATAGATAGACTAGAGTCCCATCCAGGGAGTGTTCCTGCTACTTGTATAGATAGACTAGAGTCCCATCCAGGGAGTGTTCCTACTACTTGTACATTAAGCTGCCTCATGCCACAGAAACAGGAGATGGGCTCCTGCCCTATGAGCCGTTCTGGCTCAGATAAATAATTTCATAATTTTCCAGTTGTTTTGTTCTGAACAGAATCATTATTTTATTTTCTGTTCCCTTCCACTGTTGCGGCCAGCAAAATCTAGCTCTGAACCAGTTGGAACCAAAATGAAGTAACAGTTTATATCGTTCCTTTCGGTTCCTTTTTCTATCATTTTTTTGCAGAGCAGCACCAGATTTAGAATATAGCTAGCATTGAAAAGTTGAATCCATTCTTCTGTAATTAAACATCTCTCCATAATTTCGGAATCAGGCCAGTAAGGTGCTGGACTATTCTTCTGAGGGGCAGGTTGTAATGTCCAGTAAGGTGCTAGACTATTCTCCTGAGGGGGAGGGGCAGGTTGTAATGACCAGTAAGGTGCTAGACTATTCTCCTGAGGGGGAGGGGCAGGTTGTAATGTCCAGTAGGGTGCTAGACTATTATCCTGACGGGGGGGGGGGGGGGGGTGCAGGTTGTAATGTCCAGTAGGGTGCTAGACTATTCTCCTGAGGGGGGGGGGCAGGTTCCCTATATACGCACACACCAGGGTTTCCATGAGCCGGTAGGTCTAACTGTCATGTTTTAACTTGAAAGATAATAAATAAAATTGCAGTTGGCCAAATTGTCCGGGAAAAGCTGTCTATCATAGCCTGCACTTCAGCACCATTCTCATACTCCTTGCTCACCCGTGCGCCTGCTGTGGAGAGAGTGAGAGACGAGCCTTGGCCACTGTTGATTACAAAGATGGACGCCTTTATGCATTGAAGTTAGAGAAAGCAGAGTAGGTCTGTCGACAGTGAGTTCGGGTACATGTCGAGGAGAGGTTTAAATGTCATGGATTAAGATGAGAACTTTGGCGCGGCCAATTGCAGGCTACTGTTTTTGTAATTTGTTATAGGCTGCTTTTACGGACACTTAAATGTGTCTCATTTGGCCAATATTCCTTGTTTTATTGAAGGCCAGATCGAACCTGAATACATATGGATGTTTGTTAAATGTAAATCTTCCTGGCACCACATGTTCCTAACTGAAACCCTGGCACCACATGTTCCTAACTGAAACCCTAGCACCACATGTTCCTAACTGAAACCCTGGCACCACATGTTCCTAACTGAAACCCTGGCACCACATGTTCCTAACTGAAACCCTAGCACCACATGTTCCTAACTGAAACCCTGGCACCACATGTTCCTAACTGAAACCCTGGCACCACATGTTCCTAACTGAAACCCTGGCACCACATGTTCCTAACTGAAACCCTGGCACCACATGTTCCTAACTGAAACCCTGGCACCACATGTTCCTAACTGAAACCCTGGCACCACATGTTCCTAACTGAAACCCTGGCACCACATGTTCCTAACTGAAACCCTGGCACCACATGTTCCTAACTGAAACCCTAGCACCACATGTTCCTAACTGAAACCCTGGCACCACATGTTCCTAACTGAAACCCTGGCACCACATGTTCCTAACTGAAACCCTGGCACCACATGTTCCTAACTGAAACCCTAGCACCACATGTTCCTAACTGAAACCCTGGCACCACATGTTCCTAACTGAAACCCTGGCACCACATGTTCCTAACTGAAACCCTAGCACCACATGTTCCTAACTGAAACCCTGGCACCACATGTTCCTAACTGAAACCCTGGCACCACATGTTCCTAACTGAAACCCTGGCACCACATGTTCCTAACTGAAACCCTAGCACCACATGTTCCTAACTGAAACCCTGGCACCACATGTTCCTAACTGAAACCCTGGCACCACATGTTCCTAACTGAAACCCTGGCACCACATGTTCCTAACTGAAACCCTGGCACCACATGTTCCTAACTGAAACCCTGGCACCACATGTTCCTAACTGAAACCCTGGCACCACATGTTCCTATCTGAAACCCTGGCACCACATGTTCCTAACTGAAACCCTAGCACCACATGTTCCTAACTGAAACCCTGGCACCACATGTTCCTAACTGAAACCCTAGCACCACATGTTCCTAACTGAAACCCTGGCACCACATGTTCCTAACTGAAACCCTAGCACCACATGTTCCTAACTGAAACCCTGGCACCACATGTTCCTAACTGAAACCCTAGCACCACATGTTCCTAACTGAAACCCTGGCACCACATGTTCCTAACTGAAACCCTAGCACCACATGTTCCTAACTGAAACCCTGGCACCACATGTTCCTAACTGAAACCCTAGCACCACATGTTCCTAACTGAAACCCTGGCACCACATGTTCCTAACTGAAACCCTGGCACCACATGTTCCTAACTGAAACCCTGGCACCACATGTTCCTAACTGAAACCCTGGCACCACATGTTCCTAACTGAAACCCTGGCACCACATGTTCCTAACTGAAACCCTGGCACCACATGTTCCTAACTGAAACCCTGGCACCACATGTTCCTATCTGAAACCCTGGCACCACATGTTCCTAACTGAAACCCTGGCACCACATGTTCCTAACTGAAACCCTGGCACCACATGTTCCTAACTGAAACCCTGGCACCACATGTTCCTATCTGAAACCCTGGAACCACATGTTCCTAACTGAAACCCTGGCACCACATGTTCCTAACTGAAACCCTGGCACCACATGTTCCTAACTGAAACCCTGGCACCACATGTTCCTAACTGAAACCCTGGCACCACATGTTCCTATCTGAAACCCTGGCACACACTCTGGCAGGCAGGCAGATACTAGAAGAACTTTCTGAGTGAGTGTGAGGGATTTGCATATACGTAAAATAATATTAATAACCGTTTCCCCATCATTGTTTAAATAACAGTTATGTCCCGAAACAGTATAAATCTCTTTCGTTTGCCTTTCTGATTCTGTTACTAAAAAAAATACATTTTCAGTTCTGTGCCCAAAAACCGGTTCCAACCCCTGCTTCTTACATCTTTTTATGTATTTATTTTACTTGTGATGTTGGACATTAACATGTCTGTTGTCTTCCCTGTAGGTGCTGATGAAAATGTACCAGCTGGAGATCCTGGAGGAGGAGGCCATCCTAAAATGGTTCTCTACCGGAGCCACCAATGACAAGAGCAGACAGCTACGCAAGAACCAGGGAGTGAGTACCACTTACAGAGCTTATACATAACAGCAAGAAAGGCATTGTGTGGGGAAAGGGATTTTTTTTTCAATGGAGGGGGCAGTTAGACGTACCTCAGTGTGTGGCACTGTGAGTCCTGTACAGACCCCAGGCCTAAACACAGAGGTCTTTCTGTCTTCCTCAGCTCCAGAAGTTTATCCAGTGGTTGAAAGAAGCAGAGGATGAGTCTTCGGAGGAAGGAGAGTGAGGAGGATGAGTCTTCGGAGGAAGGAGAGTGAGGAGGATGAGTCTTCGGAGGAAGGAGAGTGCGGAAGATGAGTCTTCGGAGGAAGGAGAGTGCGGAAGAAGAGGAATAAAGACTGAAGACTTGAGAACCGTGTGAATAGAATTCCATGGTTTCCATGGCGGTTCACTTTAAATCTGCACTTAAAGGATCGGTTCCCCAGACAGATTAAGAGCTGGGTTCAATCCGTATCGCTTGAAGATCCACATTCAAATTTAAAGGTCATTTCCGATTTGAGCCGACATTGCCTTTTAAATTGAGCTATAACGTAGATCTTCCACGATTACGAAGCGAATACAGCCCTGAACCTAGTCCTGGAGTAAAAATCTATTTTAGTGGACTTTCTCCATTGAGGATTATTTTTAATTCCAGGATTAGGCCAAATCTGTGTCTGGGGAAAACCGTCCCAGAATGTCAAAGGTTATCAGTTTGGACACTGTGGCAGCTTGATATTGCTTCTCCAAAAGGAAATGACGTTGTTGATATTTAGTGATGGTGTACAGCGCAAGCAGACACCTTGCTCACAATGTCACAAGAAGGAAAGCTGTGGTATGGTTTAACACCCTAATAAAAGAAAGATTTAAAAACACACACTTTTTTTAGTAGTTTTTAATATACTCCCAACATAGACCATCACCCAATGAATAGAGAATGTCACAGATCTGCTTTAGTGTTCAGTATGAGACAGGTTTTTCCTGTCTCATTTGTCAGTTCAGAACTATTTAAAAACTGATTTCCCTGGTAACCACAGTGGTTTAATGCTGTATGGAGCTAGTTGTGTTCTATACTAGCAAAGTCACCTGCTGATGTCAGTCACACATACGTCTATCACATAATACAACCCCATCTCAAAGACATTACTTCAACTGAACCGCAGCGACCGGAAAGGAATGATTTTAAAACAAGTATGATTTAAAACTAGATATTTGGAAAATGATCGATTCAGAACATATCGTTTTTTTAAGAAAAGAAAATGGCTGGGTCTACGTTCCAGTATAAGTACTCCGTTGTTAATTCATCGACTTAAACACTGGTTCTTATGTGCCACTGATACCCTGTGGACGGGATTTATCAAGACACGGTCTTGCAATACCTATGGGTCCTCCATAATCCTAGAAATTGAGTGGTTTAATAATATTCACCACAGACATTTACCATTCACCTAGGACATAATCCGTCATTAACAAAATATATTTGTATCTACACAGAAATAGGATAAGTTTAAGCTATACTTCACCTTCTGATAGGCTGGGTTGAATTTTCTACATATTGCTTAAAACCTATCCAATAATTTTAGATGTGCAGGAGGGCTCGGTAGAAGGTAGTCGATTTGGGCATCATCACTACTAATCCCTTCTGTCCTTTTTCCCCATCGTACTATAAACCGCCCCGGCCAGCAGCGATGCTCCCGTAATCCCAAACAGCGCCGTCAGCCTCATCCACAGATTGGCCGTACCCTCATGTCTCTCTATAAACCCCTTGTAGTCAGTGGGGACCAGGATGTAGCGGCGGCCATCTTGTGGCGCCTGCAGCCTCATGGTCGTCCCTGTCCCTCCCTCCAGCACCACCTCCCCGAAACCTGTCATAGTGGTTCCAACACGGAGCAGCTCCTCCGTCTCCTTCTGCGCCATGGGCCGCTCGCCGCTGAGGCCCTCCAACAACACGTCCACCAGGCCCTCCTGGGCGTGTTTGACACTGCAGTGAACTCTCTCCAGGAACCAACCGGAAGCCTCCAGAGGGGAATGGACCTTGACGGTGATGTCGGTGATGTAGGCGCCCGGTTCAACCAGACTGAAGGGGACGGCGTTGTTAGTCTCCTTCCTGTTGGTCGTTCTGGAGTTCCTGAGAAAAGAGGAGTGGGGGGGAACATGGTGTTGACCTTAGTGTGTACTGAATTGTGTTGGATTGCAATTACTTTTAGGTGACGTAGACTACTGTCAGAAAATATGATTCTTAAAGAGCTTACATGATTCCAAGTTCCACTTTGAGCTGGATCACAGGGTATAGCCATGATACACTATATATTACACACACATACAGTGCCTTGCGAAAGTATTCGGCCCCCTTGAACTTTGCGACCTTTTGCCACATTTCAGGCTTCAAACATAAAGATATAAAACTATTTTTTTGTGAAGAATCAACAACAAGTGGGACACAATCATGAAGTGGAACGACATTTATTGGATATTTCAAACTTTTTTAACAAATCAAAAACTGAAAAATTGGGCGTGCAAAATTATTCAGCCCCTTTACTTTCAGTGCAGCAAACTCTCTCCAGAAGTTCAGTGAGGATCTCTGAATGATCCAATGTTGACCTAAATGACTAATGAGGATAAATACAATCCACCTGTGTGTAATCAAGTCTCCGTATAAATGCACCTGCACTGTGATAGTCTCAGAGGTCCGTTAAAAGCGCAGAGAGCATCATGAAGAACAAGGAACACACTAGGCAGGTCCGAGATACTGTTGTGAAGAAGTTTAAAGCCGGATTTGGATACAAAAAGATTTCCCAAGCTTTAAACATCCCAAGGAGCACTGTGCAAGCGATAATATTGAAATGGAAGGAGTATCAGACCACTGCAAATCTACCAAGACCTGGCCGTCCCTCTAAACTTTCAGCTCATACAAGGAGAAGACTGATCAGAGATGCAGCCAAGAGGCCCATGATCACTCTGGATGAACTGCAGAGATCTACAGCTGAGGTGGGAGACTCTGTCCATAGGACAACAATCAGTCATATATTGCACAAATCTGGCCTTTATGGAAGAGTGGCAAGAAGAAAGCCATTTCTTAAAGATATCCATAAAAAGTGTTGTTTAAAGTTTGCCACAAGCCACCTGGGAGACACACCAAACATGTGGAAGAAGGTGCTCTGGTCAGATGAAACCAAAATTGAACTTTTTGGCAACAATGCAAAACGTTATGTTTGGCGTAAAAGCAACACAGCTGAACACACCATCCCCACTGTCAAACATGGTGGTGGCAGCATCATGGTTTGGGCCTGCTTATCTTCAGCAGGGACAGGGAAGATGGTTAAAATTGATGGGAAGATGGATGGAGCCAAATACAGGACCATTCTGGAAGAAAACCTGATGGAGTCTGCAAAAGACCTGAGACTGGGACGGAGATTTGTCTTCCAACAAGACAATGATCCAAAACATAAAGCAAAATCTACAATGGAATGGTTCAAAAATACACATATCCAGGTGTTAGAATGGCCAAGTCAAAGTCCAGACCTGAATCCAATTGAGAATCTGTGGAAAGAACTGAAAACTGCTGTTCACAAATGCTCTCCATCCAACCTCACTGAGCTCGAGCTGTTTTGCAAGGAGGAATGGGAAAAAATGTCAGTCTCTCGATGTGCAAAACTGATAGAGACATACCCCAAGCGACTTACAGCTGTAATCGCAGCAAAAGGTGGCGCTACAAAGTATTAACTTAAGGGGGCTGAATAATTTTGCACGCCCAATTTTTCAGTTTTTGATTTGTTAAAAAAAAGTTTGAAATATCCAATAAATGTCGTTCCACTTCATGATTGTGTCCCACTTGTTGTTGATTCTTCACAAAAAAATACAGTTTTATATCTTTATGTTTGAAGCCTGAAATGTGGCAAAAGGTCGCAAAGTTCAAGGGGGCCGAATACTTTCGCAAGGCACTGTATGTGGACACCCCTTCAAATGAGTGGGATTCGGCTATTTCAGACGCACCCGTTGCTGAACGGTGTATAGAATCGAGCACACGCCCATGCAATCTCCATAGACAAACATACTGAAGAGCTCAGTGACTGGAAATGTCTAGGAGCAACAATGTCTAGGAGCAACACAAGCTCACGGAGCGGGACAGCTGAGTGTTGAAGCGTGTAAAATAACGGTCAGTACAATAACTGTTCGTCGGGAGCTTCATGAAATGGGTTTCTATTGGCTGAGCAGATCAATGCCAAGCATCGGCTGGAGTGGTTTAAAGCTTGCTGCCATTAGACTCTGGAGCAGTGGAAGCGCGTTCTCTGGAGTGATGAATCACGCTTCACCATCTGGCAGTCCGAACGGACGAATCTGGCAGATGCCAGGAGAACGCTACCTGCCCCCATGCATAGTGCCAACTGTAAAGTTTGGTGTAGGAGGAATAATGGTCTGGTGATTCCAACTTTGTGGCAACAGTTTGGGGAAGGCCCTTTTCCTGTTTCAGCATGACGATGCACCCGTGCACAAAGCGAGGTCCATACAGAAATGGTTTGTTGAGATTGGTGTGGAAGAACTTGACTGGCTTGCACAGAGCCCTGACCTCAACCCCATAGAACACCTAATCGCCCAACATCGGTGCCCGACCTCACGAACACTCGTGGCTGAATGGGAGCAAGTCCCCGCAACAATGTTCCAACATTTTTATTTTATTTTATGTAAATAGGCAAGTCAGTTAAGAACAAATTCTTATTTTTCTTATCTTAGCTCGGGGATTCGATCTAGCAACCTTTCAGTTACTGGCCCAAAGCTCTAACCAATAGGCTACTTGCAGCCCCAATATCTAGTGGAAAGCCTTCCCAGAAGAGTAGAGGCTGTTATAGCAGCAGGGGGGAGGGGGGACCAACACCATATTAATGCCCATGATTTTGAAATGAGATGTTGGAGGAGCAGGTGTCCACATATTTTTTGGGTCGTGTAGTGCATGTGTACATAACGCTGTATTATGGCTAATGTATAGAACTGTGTACTAACCATGTTCTAGTGATGTTGTTCCACACTTTCCAGTGTTCCTCTACAGCTATTTTCTGGATCACCCCAAAGCATCTTGGGACAAACTGACTGGTCAGAGTCTCACCGTCCGCCTGGACCAAACCTGGAACAAGAACACGTCACACGTCTCAAATATATACTGGTAATAAACACATTATTTTTAATCTAATGCGGTTTAATCTGTTTCAGAGGGGGGCTAACACTTACCTTCTACTGCGACGTACTGCAGTTTTCTGTGGGGCGATGCCTTGAGGATCCTTACCAAGTGTTGATCCGGGACGAATTTGGGTATTTCCTTATTCGAGAGAGAAATGAAACACAGAAAATGTACTGCATTTCTGCATTTGTGTGGGGTGTGTGGGGTTTGTGGGTGTGTGTGGGGTTTGTGTGTGTGTGTACCTTCAGCTTGACCATTTCATCTTTCTTCTCTTTGTATAAGTGGTAAAACAAGCCAGAGAAGGCAAAGCTGGAGCCCACGCCGATCAGGACCAATGGGTTGAAGATGGGAAGGTCACTCATCCTGTCAATCTGTGATAGAAAATAAGATCAACATTTCAGCAGATTAAAGTCCTTATCCAGAACCAAATCTTGAGTGAGTGCTGGCCAACTTCTTGTGTCTGATTCACCGGGGGGAATTGGGCTGCCTGTGTAAATGCAGCCTTAGTGTGCAGTAGTAAATTTCTACCCTGGGAAATGTTTTGAGTCAACACAGTGATTTACATTGTACACACACACTGGCTGTGTTGACAAAGGCAGGCCAATTCTAATATTTTTTGCCACTAATTGGTCTTTTGACCAATCGGATCAGATTTCGCCAAATAATTGGGCAAATTATCAGAATTGGGTTGCCTGTGTAAACACAGCCACTGTTTGTTGACTTGGATGTGGAGCACAGTAGGTTGATGATGTCTTAATTGTGGAGAATGGGCTCGTGGTAATGACTGGAGCGGAATCAGTGGAATGGCATCAAATACATAAAACAACATGGTTTCCATTGTTTAATGCCATTCTGGCCATTATGATGAGTACAAGTCAAGCCCCTGATGTGTGTGTGTGTGGCTCAAGAGGACAGCCACATGACAAGATGAGTATACAGGTTTTGGCATAGGACATTACAAGTATTTCGCTACACCCGCAATAACATCTGCTAAATATGTGTATGTGACTAATAAAATATACACTACTAGGTTTCTTCGTGTGTCTAAACACGGGGAAGATCTGTTCCATGTATACTGAAAATACAATGTTTGTGGTTGTTGAAAATATATTTCACGGAGGTTTAGATGTTACACTGATTCTCTCTTACTTTCTTTTTTGTCACAAACTGAAATTAGGCAAACTATTAGAATTTTAGCAACCAGGAAATCAGTGGAGCGATTTCTGCATACTTCCCCTTTAAGCGTTGGTAATTCTTGACCGGAGACACTTTAATTGCCCGCTCCTGTTCAATGGATAAAACATGGGCGTATTCATTATGCCAATTCTGTTGAAAAACGTACGGAAGCAAACGAAACGGGGAGGGACCCTACCTGAATTTGTCCAATAGAAACACTGGTTGTCGTTGCAAAACGCAACTGTTTGGCTAATGATTACACCAAATATTTGTATAACTAACCCTCATTGTTCTGTGATTAAACCTCCGGTGACTGAAAAATGCAAGGTAGCCTGGTTGTTTAGCTTGTAAGAAGAACAAGACGATATATATTGGTAATGTTGGATTTAGTCAAATGGCTTTGATGTGAATTAATAAAACCCAGTACTCACCTATTCGAAAACATACAGTCAAACTAGGAACGAGTAACCTGAAACAATTCCAAAACTAAAGTCAAGGCGAGTCATGTAGGTTTCACTTCCTTTAGTCTACGCGTTGCTGACGTTGCACTTGCTGAGTGAGTGTTGCTTTCGTACCCGCCCACTTGTAGTTTTACAAAATGAATTAGAAGACGTGACCTCCAGGTGGCAGCAAAGCCATGGGTTTCGTTAGTCTTTAATTTCAATAAAAGGCTCTGAGTTTAGGACGCTTGTCCACTAAATAATTGAGGCACTTAGTTACATTTTCAACTGATGTATAATGTATGGTTCATAGCACCTGTCACAAAAAAACGATATTTTGTTCAATATGTCTACTGCTTTTTTTTTGTTTGTGTGAAGGCTAACTGTCCAGTGTGACTCCCTCAGCCCAATGACTCATGGGTAAAACTCCACTGATTTTGTCAGTCAGCTTCCTCATCCTGTCTGTTTTATTATTTAACATTTTCTCATTTTCTCAATTGGCTAAACTTTGCTATTACACACATACTGTCTTTTAAAATAATCTCTCACGCTCTCTTTCTGCACCACATTTATCTGTGGAGTGAGTCTTTGAATCCTTTCAAAAAACAAAACTTCAAGGCACTTCTTAGGTTGAGATATAATGCCTATGTCTCTTTGGAAGCTGTCCTGCCAAGACAATGTCACTAGCAGCCATCATCTCTGTTTTTGTTTGTACCCAAGACAGAATATCAAACTACAAAATGTCAGGGGAAAACGGTGATAAACTTCACCCAACTTTCTGTTAGATTTTTGTATTCTGAGTAACTTTGTCTGATTCCAGATTCTGTGTAACCTTTCTACAATCACCTGAGAACAATCGTAACAATTGGGCTTATTAACTGTGGGTCCCCAGGACTGGAGTGAACAAACACTGCTGTAGTTCTATCCAACAGTGGCTCTAAAAGATAGATCTGTGGGATGGCATGGGCTTATTGTTGCGCTAATGCTCCACACGGAAACCAAGAAAGAGTTTATGGCTACCCAAAGTAATCTACTACTGTTTGACCAATGAGACGTCTTCGTTCCTTGTGGAGTTTAAGGCCACAACAAGGCCATTGGGTGCCAATTCGGGCCACACCCAGTGAGTCTTGTAAATGGTTAGTGGATGAAGCCTTGTGAGTTGAAAGACGCTGATCTACCGTAGAGTTAAACAGGACAGGACCTGCTTTGATGTGGATTGATATGCTCTATTTCTCCTGCCTGGGCTCAGACGCAAATCCAGACGGCAGTGAAGACATGTGGCCTCGTGTTTCATAAATCATATACCACCGTATGTTCTTGTTGGCTGCTAGTAGACCCGTGAGTTTGGTGAAGCGAGACTAATTGCCCATCAACTCACCTGTTGTGGATAGTCAGAAACATGCACTTAGTCATTGTTTGGGCATTAATCTTTACATGCTGCTAAATAGTCTCGTTTATTATGTTTGATATGATTTGTTTCATATTGATAGTACAAGGTTACATATAACTTTTTCTTTTTCTCCCAGTCTTACTTTTCAACTCGGTATGACTCGGGTACAGATTCATTCAGTTTGAATCGTCCTTGTGTCCTTGAAGTCTTGAGTTCTTGGTCATTGTGACTGCACCATTCTGAGTACAGCGCTTTCTGATCTGAAAGATGACGCCGGGTCATTTAGCCTTGAGCTAAAGAAATTGGTATAAAAATGTATCGCTGACGCATTGCCATTCCTGAAACATTTCCTCACCTGATAACTCTAATACAGTCTTCTGAAATGGAAAATATAACTCTGTAATACAGTCTTCTGAAATGGAAAATATAACTCTGTAATACAGTCTTCTGAAATGGAAAATAAAACTCTGTAATACAGTCTTCTGAAATGGAAAATATAACTCTGTAATACAGTCTTCTGAAATGGAAAATAAAAAACTCTGTAATACAGTCTTCTGAAATGGAAAATATAACTCTGTAATACAGTCTTCTGAAATGGAAAATATAACTCTGTAATACAGTCTTCTGAAATGGAAAATAAAAAACTCTGTAATACAGTCTTCTGAAATGGAAAATATAACTCTAATACAGTCTTCTGAAATGGAAAATATAACTCTGTAATACAAAACAGATACCTTAAGAATCCTGGAAGATTTTCATATGTTATCATCATACAAACAAGCATATGACATCTTTGATTTAAGTGCAGATACAAAATACATATGAGATCTTCTCAACTTAGATTTTTTTTTTAACTCCTCTCTCTGTGCGTTCTCAACTAAAATCAGCAACCAAAAAAACACTCAGTATCTTTACAGGCTCCCCCTGACATCAGACTCACACGGTGTGAAACTAATGGAGTCTTATGTATCATAAAATAAGCTTGTTCTAATCTCTGTCCTTTGCTCCGTTCATCTTTCCCTCGGTCCTGACTAGTCTCCCAGTCCCTGCCGCTGAAAAAATCCTCCCAGCATAATGCTGCCACCACCATGGTTTACCACTGGGATGGTATTGGCCAGGTGATGAGTGGTGCCTGGTTTCCTCCAGGCACCACTCACGCTTGCCATGTTTCTCATGGTCTGAGAGTCCTTTAGGTCCCTTTTGGCAAACTCCAAGTGTGCTGTCATGTGCCTTTTACTGAGGAGTGGCTTCTGTCTGGCCACTCTATCATAAAGGCCTGATTGGTGGAGTGCTGCAGGGATGGTTGTCCTTCTGGAAAGGTTCTCCCATCTTCACAGAGGAACTCTGGAGCTCTTTTAGAGTGATTATCGGATTCTTTCTCACCTCCCTGACCAAGGCCCTTCTCCCTTGATTGCTCAGTTTGGCTGGGTGGCCAGCTCTAGGAAGAGTCTTGGTGGTTCCAAACCTCTTCAATTTAAGAATTATGGAGGCCACTGTGTTCTTGGGGACCTTCAATGCTGCAGACATTTGTTGGTACCCTTCCCCAGATCTGTGCCTCGACACTGCTGTTTCAGAGCTCTACAGACAATTTCTTCGACCTCATGGCTTGGTTTTTGCTCTGACATGCACTGTCAACTGTGGGACCTTATATAGACAGGTGTGAGCCTTTCCAAATCATGTCCAATCAATTTACTTTACCACAGGTGGACTCCAATCAAGTTGTAGAACCATCTCAAGGTTGATCAATGGAAACAGGATGCACCTGATCTCAATGTTCAGTCTCATAGAAAATGGTCTGAATACTTATGTAAATAATGTTTATTTTATTTTATTTTTTTATACATTTGAAAACATTTCTAGAAACCTATTTTTGCTTTGTCATTATGGGCTATTGTGTGTAGATTGACGAGGTAAATTTTTTAAATTTAATCCAATAACTCTGTAACGTAACAAAATGTGGAAAAAGCGAATGGGGTCTGAATACTTTCCGATTGCACTGTAGATCAGGTTTTTGGTTACTGTGTGTTAACATTGAAATGTTGTATCCACATAAACCAAATCACAACATTTAAAGTTAACTTCTCATAGAAGAAACTAAACAAACATGTATTCAGTGTCTTAACAGATTAAAAAAAATAAAAATGCAATACAGCAAACAGCAGACTGGATATTTCCCAAATCAATTGTTTATTTCATATTTTTATGTCGCTGAAACATTTACACGAGAGAAATGTGAACACTATGGGCGATGTTGACCTTAGAATGTTTAAATGGGCAACTACATCATTATTTACATGAGTCAACTGAGCAGTAGATTTCAACCAATGGAAGTTTAAAAGATAATTAACAACTGTGTAATAATTAAAACAAAAACTAAGTCATACCCAGTTCAGAACTATTGTATTTTTGCCTGAACAGTTGGAGATGGCAGCCTTGTGAAAGTCCTTTGTCTGAACCTTGTTGCACTGAGACAATCAGAAAACGCTAAACAAACAAACACAAATTAGGATACTGAAAATATTTTATTTTGGCATCTTAAAAGGTAGATATTGAATTATGCCTAATAATATTATCTTTCCAAAATGAATTGCTGCTACACTCTAAAAAAAATTCTGGGTTAAAAATAACACAATTTGGGTAATTTTGACAATATTGTACAATCACAGCGTCGGGTTATTTCAACTTATAACCCATCGCCTTGGGTTGAGCACTTGATCAAGCTGCTGGGTAAATTAGACTATATTGCTGACTTAAAGCAACCCAGTGTGTTTGGTTGTAACACAAACCCAGCACATTGGGTTGTTGGACTGACCCAGCACATTGGGTTGTTGGACTGACCCAGCACATTGGGTTGTTGGACTGACCCAGCACATTGGGTTGTTGGACTGACCCAGCACAGTGGGTTGTTGGACTGACGCAGCACATTGGGTGTTGGACTGACGCAGCACATTGGGTGTTGGACTGACCCAGCACATTGGGTTGTTGGACTGAAACAGCACAGTGGGTTGTTGGACTGACCCAGCACAGTGGGTTGTTGGACTGACCCAGCACATCGGGTTGTTGGACTGACCCAGCACATTGGGTTGTTGGACTGACCCAGCACAGTGGGTTGTTGGACTGACCCAGCACAGTGGGTTGTTGGACTGACCCAGCACAGTGGGTTGTTGGACTGACCCAGCACATCGGGTTGTTGGACTGACCCAGCACATCGTGTTGTTGGACTGACCCAGCACATCGGGTTGTTGGACTGACCCAGCACATCGGGTTGTTGGACTGACCCAGCACAGTGGGTTGTTGGACTGACCCAGCACAGTGGGTTGTTGGACTGACCCAGCACAGTGGGTTGTTGGACTGACCCAGCACATTGGGTTGTTGGACTGACCCAGCACATTGGGTTGTTGGACTGACCCAGCACATCGGGTTGTTGGACTGACCCAGCACATTGGGTTGTTGGACTGACCCAGCACAGTGGGTTGTTGGACTGACCCAGCACATTGGGTTGTTGGACTGACCCAGCACAGTGGGTTGTTGGACTGACCCAGCACATCGGGTTGTTGGACTGACCCAGCACATCTGGTTGTTGGACTGACCCAGCACATCGGGTTGTTGGACTGACCCAGCACAGTGGGTTGTTGGACTGACCCAGCACATCGGGTTGTTGGACTGACCCAGCACAGTGGGTTGTTGGACTGACCCAGCACAGTGGGTTGTTGGACTGACCCAGCACAGTGGGTTGTTGGACTGACCCAGCACAGTGGGTTGTTGGACTGACCCAGCGCATTGGGTTGTTGGACTGACGCAGCACATTGGGTTGTTGGACTGACCCAGCACATTGGGTTGTTGGACTGACTCAGCACAGTGGGTTGTTGGACTGACCCAGCACATTGGGTTGTTGGACTGACCCAGCACAGTGGGTTGTTGGACTGACCCAGCACAGTGGGTTGTTGGACTGACCCAGCACATTGGGTTGTTGGACTGACCCAGCACATTGGGTTGTTGGACTGACCCGGCACAGTGGGCATTGTTTTATGTACCCCTTGGGTTATTTTCAATGTAATGCTAATTTCAATTTTGCTTATATATGTTTGCCTTCTGTATCATCTCACCCCCTCCTTTTCCTACACACAATCAAGATACAATATTGAATGTCATAATTAATTTGTTTTGCCTGCATTTCAGAACATACATCACAGCACATCAGAGAATTGTCCACAATTCACAAGAATGTATAATATTTAGAATAGCAATGATTTTAAAATTGATTTCTATTAATTTAATTTACAGTCCAAACCATTAGCCTAACGTGCACACTGAGATTGCAATCTGACAAAAACAAAGCTTGCGTGTGAGTGACACAGTCTGTTTTAAGTGGTAATAACACAGAGCTGTGTTATCAGACAGTGTCAGAGCTAATTAATAGATTAGCACATTCAGTGACACACTTCAGCTATCTTAGGTGACCGTACACACACGTCACTCTACTAAGGACATGGACAAATGACGGTCATTACTTAATTTTTATTTTTTTTATTTCACCTTTATTTAACCAGGTAGGCAAGTTGAGAACAAGTTCTCATTTACAATTGCAACCTGGCCAAGATAAAGCAAAGCAGTTCGACACATACAACGACACAGAGTTACACATGGAGTAAAACAAACATACAGTCAATAATACAGTATAAACAAGTCTATATACGATGTGAGCAAATGAGGTGAGATAAGGGAGGTAAAGGCAAAAAGGCCATGGTGGCAAAGTAAATACAATATAGCAAGTAAAACACTGGAATGGTAGATTTGCAGTGGAAGAATGTGCAAAGTAGAAATAAAAATAATGGGGTGCAAAGGCGCAAAATAAATAAATTAAATACAGTAGGGAAAGAGGTAGTTGTTTGGGCTAAATTATAGGTGGGCTATGTACAGGTGCAGTAATCTGTGAGCTGCTCTGACAGCTGGTGCTTAAAGCTAGTGATGGAGATAAGTGTTTCCAGTTTCAGAGATTTTTGTAGTTCGTTCCAGTCATTGGCAGCAGAGAACTGGAAGGAGAGGCGGCCAAAGAAATAATTGGTTTTGGGGGTGACTAGAGAGATATACAGTGCCTTGCGAAAGTATTCGGCCCCCTTGAACTTTGCGACCGTTTGCCACATTTCAGGCTTCAAACATAAAGATATAAAACTGTCTTTTTTTTGTGAAGTGGGACACAATCATGAAGTGGAACGACATTTATTGGATATTTCAAACTTTTTTAACAAATCAAAAACTGAAAAATTGGGCGTGCAAAATTATTCGGCCCCTTTACTTTCAGTGCAGCAAACTCTCTCCAGAAGTTCAGTGAGGATCTCTGAATGATCCAATGTTGACCTAAATGACTAATGATGATAACTACAATCCACCTGTGTGTAATCAAGTCTCCGTATAAATGCACCTGCACTTTGATAGTCTCAGAGGTCCGTTAAAAGCGCAGAAGCGCCCCAAAACATAACATTTGTATTTCAAATAAATTGTTGTGATAGAATGAAAGCGTACCACAATGCACTTCAGTCCAGTTTCAAAAACATTTCATTTTATAGTAATCATAAATATATGAAGATGTACGTGCAACATAAAGGCAAGCAAGCAACAAAAAATCATTAAAACAAACAAAGCACATTTAACAGAGCTATTAAAGGTGCCTTAAGAGCATTGCTATAAGAAGGGGAAAGGGAAAGGTGGATACCTAGTCAGTTGCACAACTGAATGCATTCAGCCGAAATGTGTCTTCCACATTTAACCCTCTGAGTCAGGGAGACACTCATGGCTCATCCATCTATTGATCTATTAATTCACAGGAACACAAACACACTTGTTTCCTCCTGTCACGTCTGACACTACATACAGGAGTAGATACTTATATCAGTATTTATCAGTGGGAAAAAAATACATGCTCACAACAGTCTCACTGCGGGGGGATTCTGTACCTGACAGCTGATACACTGTGGTCTGTAATAATTCCCATGCTGGGGCACAGTGGGAAAGTTGATATCAAACACATAATAGGACTTGAAGCACACGTCCGGTTCCCCAATCAGTGTACTTTGCTCCAATGCCTGCCCACTAATGACTGTAAAAACCTGTGAGCAGTCCCCAAGAGCCAACACAAATTGGTAAGGTCTGGTCACTTCCGCCTCCGCCTGGTGCAGGTCCCAACCTGTTAGATATAAATCATCATCCTTTTTGAATATGAGGACTTGTGCAAAGGATGGAGGTACACTGAATGCCATCGCTCATAATTTATTTTGTAAACCATATAATCTTTTATAAATATAAAACATCCAATCCCAGTTTCATGCCTACATCTTCCATTCATTTGGAGCCGAGGCTCATAGGTTCATTTACACAACAATGTCTTGGAGTGTGCAGTTATGCATAACAGATATTTGCATGCTGTTCCTTTCATTCAATGTTTGCTAATGCTATCATCTAATTTCCCCATCAATCTTCCTATGCCTCCCCATGCCTATCCACTATTTAAACCTATGGGCTGCAAGTCAATGACGGACTTTCCTGGGTCTCTTCGATCCTGGGTCGGAATCGTCTTCCTGACTTTCCTGGGTCTCTTCGATCCTGGGTCGGAATCGTCTTCCTGACTTTCCTGGGTCTCTTCGATCCTGGGTCGGAATCGTCTTCCTGACTTTCCTGGGTCTCTTCGATCCTGGGTCGGAATCGTCTTCCCTGACAATATTTGTAGAATAGTGTTGGGAGGACCACTGGTAGAATCTTAAAGTGATGTCACCTTGTATATCTGGAGAGGAGAATGTTTAGCGAATAACTTGATTGTTTCACGATAAAAAGATATTAGCATCTGAGACACCACCAGAAGGGTAATTTCAAACTAGCAAAGCAAAGTTTTTTTGTCCTTGAAGTCCGTGATCCAATTTCCCCTGAGAACTCAGGGTTTTAAATTGAGAAGGCCTGAGCAATCTGTAGTGAAGCAGACAAACAATTACTTTTCCATTGCAGTTAATCATTAGCCTGGATTACGCCTAACTCTGGAAGTCCTCCCTGACCTCAGTATGGAATGGCTCTGATGTTGTCGGCACAATGCGTTGGTAATGAAGTAGGCTGTGCTTTTACCGGTTGGCTCTCCTCTGTGTCTTTCTCACTCAAACACCCACAGCCAAACTCAGCCCTTGAGCCCTTCTGTTAAAATAGTTGGATTTTCAAATTCAAACAATGAGAGGTCTGAACTGAGGGGGGGGGAAATTACATTTGAGAGAACCAATCAAACCCTGTCGCACAATTTGAGCAAATATTGCATTAACAAACAGCCTACTTTTCAGAACGGTGTGTTCACAGTTCTCCCTGCGCTGTGAGTCACTTGGGTCGCATCAGCCAAGCTAGTTAATCATAGTAAACAGAATCAAATTCAAGTCTAATGTTTATGTAAAAAAAATTGAACACACCTGGAGTATCCAGCAGACGCGGATACTCTCTGACTATGTCTTCGGCGCCTGGGGAGCAGTTATTGTTGGGGGTTAACTGCAGAAGGGCAAAAGGCAGATTTTTGCACCTTGCTGGCTCAGGGATTCGAACCAGCAACCTTTCTGTTACTGGCCCAACGCTCTTAACCACTAGGCTTAACTGCTAGAGGGAAACCTACATTTCTAAATGACATACTTTGAGCAGGGAAGGGTTGATAAGGCAGGTCAAATGGTTGAACAAAGACAAGAGAGTGAGGAGAGAGATGGATAGATTGAATAGGGGCGGAGCTTCCAGGTTAGAAAGGCGGGCTGATAAACAACGGGTTATTGGTTCCAACCCCTACCTGCCCTGGCGAAGAAATATACAGGGAGTGATCCGGCTGCCAGAGTGTTACCAGCTACAATATCTCTGTATACTGCTGTTGTGCCCTTGAGCAAGGCACTTTACACCTAAGTGCCCATGAGTTGCTCCTAGCCTGTGTCAGGTTAGTCACTGTGACAGAATATCTGTGCAAATGACCAATAAAACCAGGTATGGTGAAATGAAGGCCAGACTATCTATGGTAGTTGTAAAGTATTGAGTCCCAAAGAGGCTGCATGGGTTCTAAGACTCTCTGGGGTTGTTAAGTCTTTAAGGTTCCCATTCAGGTTGTACTATTGGTTATCGACGACAACGTGGAATTCTGTTTTACACAGGGTCAATGAAAATGAACCACTTGGATTGAGCAATATAAATCACATCATATAAACAATAACACTGTAAACTAGTATAAGCCTGGATATTTACTTTAAAGCTGTTCATTATTGCTCATAAAATAATGTTGATAACAAGAAGTATCACACCAAGGCTTGATTATATTGACACTCTGAACCTCTTTCTTCTGTGCTTAGAATCTTTGGGAGTGACATTGTGTTTTTGTGTGAATCCAAGGTACCTTGGGGCACATCAACCAGTATAAACAACCTGTGCCCTACATTCAAAAATGATCTGGCTATTTGAATGATTGTCTAAACTTTTTCATATTTGACTGGCTCTTAGGCTCCTTCAGCATATTTCCAGTGATTTCAGAAAAACTGGATTTGATTGTCAGATTTACCTTTCTTAGTTGGAGCTAGACTGGAACAGAAAAGAGTGAGTGTGTGTGTGTGTGTGTGTGTGTGTGTGTGTGTGTGTGTGTGTGTGTGTGTGTGTGTGTGTGTGTGTGTGTGTGTGTGTGTGTGTGTGTGTGTGCATAAGTGCATTGGAGGTACATTGTTTGATTGAGAGAACAGGAGGGTAGGGGAGAGAGTGAGGAAAGAGGACAGGCGGGTAGGGGAGAGTGAGGAGAGAGGGGAGAAAGGAGGGTAGGGGAGAGAGTGAGGAGAGAGGGGAGAAAGGAGGGTAGGGGATAGAGTGAGGGGAGAAAGGAGGGTAGGGGATAGAGTGAGGGGAGAAAGGAGGGTAGGGGATAGAGTGAGGGGAGAAAGGAGGGTAGGGGAGATAGTGAGGAGAGAGGGGAGAAAGGAAGGTAGGGGAGAGAGTGAGGAGAGAGGGGAGAAAGGAAGGTAGGGGGGAGAGTGAGGAGAGAGGGGGAAAAGGATGGTAGGGGAGAAAGGAGGGTAGGGGAGAGAGTGAGGAGAGAGGGGAGAAAGGAAGGTAGGGGAGAGAGTGAGGAGAGAGGGGAGAAAGCAGGAGAAAGAAGAGAGGGATGGGGCTGTGCACTGGGGGGGAAGTATGGCTCTTAGTGAGCAAGCCAGCTGCCAAACAAGTCCTTTGATAATTACTTTTAGAAGTCTTAGGATGCTCCAAGATTCTTTAAAACATTAATGGATACTAGAATTATCCTGCTTTTCAGGGGGTTTAGTAAAAATGAAACACAGGCAACAAAATCATAATTTGACATCTTGTTTTCGTACTTGTTCTAATAAAGACAACAGTTGAATCAGAAGCTCATGTGTTGTGTAACTTCATATTTTAAATGGAGACATCCCAATGTTTTCAAGGCTCTTTATCCAGCCACATTGACGGCTTCTACAATTTGAAATTCAGTCAGTGAAAGTCTCGTTTCATTAATAAACAGATAAAACATGTGAGATTGTATCTAAACTTCCACCTTTATCCTGTAAGATAATATATTTTTCATTAGAAAATCAAATGATGTTTATCATCCATAACCCATTGAAGTCCAAATACTTTTTTTTTTTACTGTGGATCAGAGCCCTACTTGTTTTGAACCCCACCTGTTTAGTATTATTATTTATTTATTTAGTTGCCTGTTTTGCATGTCATTAATACATAAAATAAGTTAATAAAGTTGCATACAAACTTGATCTCTTTTTTGCTTTTCTTAGTAAGGTAGCTCCAAAATGCAGGTGATTCAGCCAAGCTCAGCGCTTTCTGTTGAGGAGAGGCAGACAGCAGAACGTACAACGCATAGGGGTTGGTCATTTTCTCTAGTTGCTCCGTGATTGGCTCAGTGTTCTGTCATTCATGGGGACATTGCATCACTGCAAAATCTACAGGTAGAGCTAGAAAGTTCAAGCCCCTTGGTTGTTGCCATAGTTACATTAGAAGTGCCCTTCCCAGAATGCTCAAGGACATTGGCCACAGATAAAATAACGTCAAATCACGTTATATCTACCATAGCTTTGATTGGACTGATCATGTCAACATCATACTTTAAAAAGCAGACTAGTCATCATCATGAATCACGTTTGACAATCTACTGGCAAATCCTTTTCAAACCTTGTCATATGAAGAGAAATTATAGATAAAACGTATCGGTGCTCATTGGCCATTGGACTTAAGTTGGAAATCGCAAATTCAACAATGAGTGGTTTGGAAGGAGTTAGTGACTAACTGCAAGTGTTGCAAAGCAATCACGATTTTGCTTCCCCTGCCTGCTATTCGATGGAGAGGGTGTGTGGTCCAAACCTGGGTTTAAGGGTCTCTTTTCCAAGCTTAAAAGGGTCAACATTAACATGCAACACCATGGCCAGAAAAGGTTTAGTACATTAGCCATACTATCAATCCAGCATGACTTTTGCCGCATTCAAAACAACTAGAAACTCGGAACTGGGAAATCTCAGACCTCCCTGTTCAAGTGAGTACAGCACAACAGTGAGTCCAAAAATTTCTTGTATGCTGCTGCATAAATGATGTAATATGCCAGGGAGATATGTATACTGTAGCTAAGAAAGTAATACTAAGTGTATGATATGTAGTAATCTGTTAGTAGCCTATGTGCCTCACCCTAATCATTTGGTCCCTTTCCCCCCTCATAACTTAACATAAGCCTACTGTTCTGACTTGTAGCCTATAACCTGTTTTCATATAAATGTCATCATTGAATTTTGTAAGAGCTTTCATTGTCTGCTCATATGCCCCCTTTATTTATCCAACGGTTCTGACTTGCTGTACAGGGAGAATACTGTAAGAACCACCCACGATCTGAAATCTGTTTCAGTACATTTCAAAAGTGCTGAACAAATACCTGTAGTTATACTGACAACGTCTGTCTAAACTCTCTCATTAATGCCTTAATCAAAATTACGGATCGCCTTTTGACCGCTCATCGTTCCCTTAGGCCATAGTTTGTACATCTCACTTGTCAGTGGAAACCACATTTGTTTAAGTCAGTCAGCCATATCAGCTATGTTTTTTTTAAAGGCATTTAATGAGGCTGAATGGACTGTTTTGCTGCCAAACAAGGTTCCGCTGATAGCCAGGTGTAGCGGTAGTAAGGATTCACTCCATGGTGCTGAAAATAAAGCTCTGCTGTTGAGACAGGTTTATGTAGGCCCTAACAGTTTGTGGGACTGTTTGTCCCCATTACAGTGCAATTAATATAGTAAGGATTGACGCAGGGTGACGAGAAGAACAGAACAGAACAGGAACTGCGTCTATCTGTGAGGACAGACGCAGGGTGACGAGAAGAACAGAACAGAACAGGAACTGCGTCTATCTGTGAGGACAGACGCTGGGAGACGAGAAGCAAGTACAGGGAGTGAACATTTAATAAACAACAGACATGAAACATAACAGGAACAGCGTCTGGGCAGGGGAATATTAATGACAATAATGCTGACACTGGGAACCAACTGAGGAACAAACACATATAGACGGGGCAGTCAACGAAGGGAAGGAGTCCAGGTGAGTCCAATGAGTGCTACTGCGCGTAATGATGGTGACAGGTGTGCGTAATGAAGGGCAGCCTGGCTCTCGAGCTCCAGAGAGGGGAACGGGAGCAGGCGTGCCAATGTACATTGTTTAGTGCTGTGATGTTTAGTGTTGTGGTGCCTGCTTCGCAGGCATGCATAAAACATGTTTTTGTTGAGTTTGAATGTGCAAAGCTGTCATCAAGGCAAGGGGTGGCTACTTTGAAGAATCTCAACTATAAAATACATTTTGATTTGGAAAGGCACACACCTGTCTATATAAGGTCCCACAGTTGACAGTGCATGTCAGAGCAAAAAACAAGCTATGAGCTCAAAGGAATTGTCCATAGAGCTCCGAGACAGGATTTTGTCAAGGCACAGATCTGGGGAGGGTACCAAAATATTTCTGCAGCATTGAAGGGCTCCAAGAACACAGTGGCCTCCATAATTCTTAAATGGAAGAAGTTTGGAACCACCAAGACTCTTCCTAGAGCTGGCCTCCAGGCCAAACTGAGCAATCGGGGGAGAAGGGCCTTGGACTGGGAGGTGACCAAGAACCGAATGCTCACTCTGGCAGAGCTCTAGAGTTCCTCTGTGGAGATGGGAGAACCTTCCAGAAGGACAACCATCTCTGTAGCACTCCACCAATCAGGCCTTTATGGTAGAGTATCCAGACGGAAGTCACTCCTCAGTAGAAGGTACATGACAGCCCACTTGGAATTTGCCAAAATGCATCTAAAGACTCGCAGACCATGAGAAACAAGATTCTTTGGTCTGATGAAACCAAGATTGAACTCTTTGGCCTAAATGTCAAGCATCACATTTGAAGGAAACCTGGCACCATCCCTACGGTGAAGCATGGTGGTGGCAGCAGCATACTGTGAGGAAGTTTTTCAGTGGCAGGGACTGGGAGACTAGTCAGGATTGAGGCAAAGATGAACGAAGCAAAGTACAGAGATATCCATGATGAAATCCTGCTTGAGAGCGCTCAGGACCTCACTGGAGTGAAGGTGTACCTTTCAACGGGACAACGACCCTAAGCACACAGCCAAGACAATGCAGGAGTGGCTTTGGGACATGTTTCTGAATGACCTTGAGTGGACCAGCCAGAGTTTGGACTTAAACCCGATCCAACATCTCTGGAGATGTAGCTGCAGCGACGCTCCCCATCCAACCTGACAGAACTTGAGAGGATCTGCAGAGAAGAATGGGAGAAACTCCACAAATATATGTAGGTGTGCCGAGCGTGTAGCCTCATAACCAAGAAGACTTGAGGTTGT
The DNA here is from genome assembly GCF_057628025.1 of Oncorhynchus mykiss. Lineage (NCBI taxonomy): Eukaryota > Metazoa > Chordata > Actinopteri > Salmoniformes > Salmonidae > Oncorhynchus > Oncorhynchus mykiss. The sequence goes on along the minus strand of NC_143029.1, from coordinate 87,721,046 downwards.
AATTGCTGCCAAAGGTTATCAACAAAGTACTGAGTAAAGGGTCTGAATACTTATGTTATTGAGGCATCACTACAGACACCCTGGTTTGAATCCTAGGAAACATTGGTTTGAATCCTAGGAAACGTTGTAGATCCTTAACGGCAGTAAGTTTTTGGGCCAGTTAAGCACGACTGTGACTTTGCCTTTATCCATGTTGACCCCTCCTGGTGTCACGACGAACCCTAGGAAGTTTACTGTAGTAACGTAAAAGGTGCATGCAGCTGTCATTATAGGTGAGGTATTTTGTAATGAACACGATGGGAGACAGAGAGTTGGTGCAGGTGTTTATTGTAAAGCACCACAGGAGGAGGCAGGTAGCTGGGTCCAGGGGCAGGCAGAAGGTCATACACAGGGGGTCCAAAAAGGTAAATTACAGGCAGGGAAAGACTAGTAACATAGTCTGGGAGATCAGGCAATAGGTAGATAACAGAAATCCGATGGGCTAAAGTACAGGCAGGGAATAGGCAAAAGTTGTCATTAGTGAGTCAGGCAAAAACTATCATACACGGGAGTAGTAAATTATGGGAAAAACAGCGCTCCGAATAGAAGTGTGTCACAAAACAAACAATACCTCACAATGATGGGATGCACAGAACTGAACTAAATAGTGTGTGATAATGACGTACAGGTATGTGACCAGGTGATCAGAATTCAGGTGATTGGGATCTGGAAAGTGAGCTGCGTTCAGGGGATCTACGTGTTTGAGAGTTGGACGTTACACCATTAGAGTTCTTGGGAACAGGAATGATAGTGGTCATTTTTTTATATTTTTTTTATATTGAAATATGCCTGCCAGTTGTTTTGTGCTTGCTCTGAGAACACGCCCTGGAATATCGTTGGGCCCCGTGGCCTTGCGGGTGCATAAAATGTGTTCATCTGGTAGAGGCATCGTTGGGCAGATCACAGCTGGGTCTTTGTTTGTCATCCGTTATGGACTGTAGCCCCTGCCACATGCTTGTGTTTTATGATTCGACCTTATTCCTGTATTGTCCTTTTGCTCGTTTGATGACTCTGCGGAGGTAATAGCGGGACTTCTTGTACTTGTTCCTGTCTTTAGCCGTAGCCTCAGGGTTGTTCGCGTTAGCTCTGTGAGCAGTAGCCCTGTCCTTTAGTTCAGCTCCACCCTCTGTGTTAATCCAGGGCTTTTGATTGGGGGAAAGCAGCAAACCTACACTGTGAGGACAACGTCACTGATGCATTTCCTAATGAAACCGGTGACTGAGGTGGTTAGCTTGTCGATGGGGTGGTACAGGCTATACACAACGTATACAGCAGTATGTGGACACCCCTTCATATTAAGTAGTAAAGATTATGTAGCTACACTACATATATAAAAGTATATGGATGCAACTTTTAGTGGATTTGGTTATTTCAGCCACAACCGTTGCTGACAGATGTATAAAATCGAGCAATTTTAACGCTACAGAATACAATGACATTCGAGACGATTCTGTGCTTCCAACTTTGTGGCAACAGTTTGGGGAAGGCCCTTTCCTGTTTCAGCATGACAATACCCCCATTCACAAAGCGAGTTCTATACAGAAATGGTTTGTCGAGATCGTTTTGGAAGAACATGACTGGCCTGCACAGAGCCCTGACCTCAACCCCAAATCCAATTAAATAACATTTTATTGGGCACGTACACATAGTTAGCAGATGTTAATGTGAGTGTAGCGAAATGCTTGTACTTCTAGTTCCGACCATGCAGTAATATCTAACATGTAATCTAACAATTTCACAACAACTACCTTATACACACAAGTGTAAAGGAATGAATAAGAATATGTACATAAAAATATATGGATGAGCGATGGCCGAACGGCATAGGCAAGTTGCAGTAGATGGTATAGAGTACAGTATATACCCCTGTACATATGAGATGAGCAATGTAGGGTATGTAAACATTATATAAAGTAGCATTGTTTAAAGTGGCTAGTGATACTTTTATTACATCCAATGTTTTATTATTAAGTGGCTCGAGATTTGAGTCAGTATGTTGGCAGCAGCCATTCAATGTTAGTGATGGCATTTGTCATGACGTTGGCCTGGGGGATAGGTTTATGACAGTCATAAATACCTCTTTCCCCCTTTTTCCTCTCTCTACCCTACTGAGGTTACATTTAAAAAAAAACTTGGTTAACATAGAGATTCTGGGAACATCAGTAGGTGGGGGGAAATGAACTATATTCTGGTAATCTGACCAATTGAACATATGCAGTGGTACTTAATGAATATGATGTCAGTTCGGTTGTCATCTGAGACATTCTCATCAATGATAAGATGACAAACTCTACAGTGGAGAGTCTACACATCAGAGTTATCGGATTCACATGGAATTGTTGTTGAATTTAAATGTTTGAATATGAAATTATTTGTGACGAGATGAAATGTGATTTTATGTGATTTCATAAGTTAGGGCTGCTCACTCAGTGGACCGCCCCCGTGAAGAGACAGAGGTTGTAAACTATGAAACACACCCCTTTTATCCCTTCCTATATAAAGCCTTGACGACAACATAACTTCCTGTTCCAAGGAATGTAGGACGACGGTCCTATGTCAGAATGGTTCAGATAATAACTACAGAACGAAGCCAACATCAGCGTGAGCTTTGGTTGCGAATGGTATGAACTTTGAACTCTTATTCACTACAGAAGTGATACCTCCTAGCCGTTGAGTTAGCGACTGCAGCTGCAAACGCAGGCTAGGAAGGAACAGACAGTATTCCGTCTATCACACAACGACGTTACTACAACGTATCCTGTTGACCAGCAGAGACATTCTTCAAAGGACTCAGTTTGGCAACACGGCCTTCCATCTACCACCAACCTACTGAAGCGCAGCTCAGAATAAATATTTATTGCATTTTCCTTTTCCAAATGGGCGGTAATTTAGAATGCATAAGATACTGTATTTACGATAGCACAGATTTTTCCCTTTTGTTCTCAGCCTCCCGGTCTTTCACTCAAACCCAGCCCCATTTCCTGACAAGCTGTCATATCTGTTCCGCCCGCTAGGGACGTTTTCCTTTATGATGTAATTTGTAATCAAGTTATGATTAATTGTGTGTATGTGTGATTCTACATTTATTTAGTAAATAAATCAATTAAAAAAAAAAAATAATTGCTGAATTTTTACCCCTGATCTCCCCAATTTCATGGTATCCAATTGTTTTAGTAGCTATGAGAACATCGCTACAACTCCCGTACGGGCTCGGGAGAGACGAAGGTTGAAAGTCCTCCATTATACAAACCAACCGCACTGCTTCTTAACACAGCGGAAACACAGTGCACTGCGCCCAGCCCGCCACAGGAGTCGCTGGTGCACGATTATCCCTACCAGCCAACCCCTTCCGACGCTAGGCCAATTGTGCGTCGCCCCACAGACCTCCCGGGCGCGGCCGGTTGCGACAGAGCCTGGGCGCGAACCCAGAGTCTCTGGTGGCACAGCTGGCGCTGCAGTACTGCGCCACCCGGGAGGCCCCCGTAAATAAATAATTAAACGCAATTTTGTATTGCTGATTCAACTTGTTAGCCAGGGTTCGTGCAGACAAAAGGATTTACAACTTTCAGATGAGACTGAATTCAAGTGACGATTGATATGGACGGCTATTGATGTAAAATATTACTAGGTCTTTAAGAGTATATTCGGAAGATAACAGCCCTATAAATATTATTTTGTGGTGCCCGACTCTCTAGTTTATTTACATTTACATGATTAGCTCACTCAGGTGATATTATTTACGGAGAAATTATTTTATAGAATAGCATGTCATATCACTTAATCCGGTATAGCCAAAGACATGACACTGTTTAACAGTCTGATGACCTTGAGATATAAGCTGTTTTTCAGTCTCTCGGTCCCAGCTTTGATGCACCTGTACTGACCTCGCCTTCTGAATTATAGCGGGGTGAACAGGCAGTGGCTCGGGTGGTTGTTGTCCTTGATGATCTTCATGGCCTTCCTGTGACATCGGGTGCTATAGGTGTCCTGGAGGACAGGTAGTTTGTCCCTGGTGATGCATTGTGCAGACCTCACTACCCTCTGGAGAGCCTTACGGTTGTGGGCGGAGCAGTTGCCATACCAGGTGGTGATACAGCCTGACAGGATGCTCTCGTTTGTACATCTGTAGAAGTTTGTGAGTGTTTTAGGTGACAAGCCAAATTTCTTCAGCCTCCTGAGGTTGAAGAGGCGCTGTTGCGCCTTCTTCACCATGCTGTCTGTGTGGGTGGACCATTTCAGTTTGTCGTTGATGTGTACGCTGAGAAACTTAACTTTACACCCTCTCCACTACTGTCCCGTCGATGTGGATAGGGTGGTGCTCCCTCTGCTGTTTCCTGAAGTCCACAATCATCTCCTTTGTTTTGGTTAATATTGAGTGTGAGGTTATTTTCCCGACACCACTCCCCATCGAACACCTGTGGGATGATTCCCCTCAGCAATGTTCCAACATCTAGTGGAAAGCCTTCCCCAGAAGAGTGGAGGCTGTTATAACAACAATGTTCCAACATCTAGAGTGAAAGCCTTCCCCAGAAGAGTGGAGGCTGTTATAACAACAATGTTCCAACATCTAGTGGAAAGCCTTCCCCAGAAGAGTGGAGGCTGTTATAACAACAATGTTCCAACATCTAGTGGAAAACCATCCCCAGAAGAGTGGAGGCTGTTATAACAACAATGTTCCAACATCTAGTGGAAAGCCTTCCCCAGAAGAGTGGAGGCTGTTATAACAACAATGTTCCAACATCTAGAGTGAAAGCCTTCCCCAGAAGAGTGGAGGCTGTTATAACAACAATGTTCCAACATCTAGTGGAAAGCCTTCCCCAGAAGAGTGGAGGCTGTTATAGCAGCAATGTTCCAACATCTAGTGGAAAGCCTTCCCCAGAAGAGTGGAGGCTGTTATAACAACAATGTTCCAACATCTAGTGGAAAGCCATCCCCAGAAGAGTGGAGGCTGTTATAACAACAAAGGGGTGACCAGCTCCATATTAATGTTCAACGAGCAAGTGTCCACATACTTCACAAATATATTCATTAACACTGGTATGGCAGAAGCACACTTTTGAGATCCGCCATAATGTTGACACTCCGCTGTCTTTGCAATGATGCATTTATTAAATTACCTAAATATGAGCTCTTGTGTAGCATTCCATGAATGCGCTATATATATGCTATGGATATAGTTCATTAACCTTTAATAATGTGGTTGGGACCTGTTATCACGTTCATTAAACGCTTTATAGATGACGTTACCCATTCAGTAAATATAGGATGTATTTGGAGTGGCCCAATGTTCTATAATCCCCAATATTACTGAAATGGACGCCTCTTGATCTTGGGAGTCAATTTAGATGTTGGATGATAGGTTTGTACACTGGATCTCATGTTACTGCTAATGAAAACAAAATACTTTCTTCTCAGCAGTTTTGTAGCTCACGGTGCTGTTGTAATGGTTGTTTTGAGGGAATCTTCCTATCATAGACAGTTAGGGGACGTTACCTGGGTTTTTGAGGCAATGTTTTTTATTTTCTTTCCAGAGGCAGACCGGAGCAGTTATAGCCTAAGTTACACATGGCACCCTATTTCTGGGCAAAAGTAGTGCACTATATAGGGAATAGGGTGCCATTTGGGACTCATTTTACTTGATCACTTACTATCTCAAGGTCAAAAGCGTGTCATTGGTTCTGTCTGTGATTAACTCAAGGAGGTGATGATGAGAGAAGATTGATCCTAGTTGTGGCTTTAGCATCGCTGCTCTATCATCATAGGCTTGTCCAAGAACACTTTCCTGTTTGAGAGATGGACAGGCAGGAAGTGAAATACCCTTTAGGGCTAAGGCAGCGGTTCCTGACCCTTTTCCGTTCTGGGAAACACCAAATGACTATCTAAAGCTCTTGAGGACCATCATTAGAATATCGTGACGATCAAAATTTAGTACATTTTATCACTGAATGCAACAGATTAAAGGCCTCTAATTATTATTACAATTGTTATTATTATTATTATTATTATTATAAACAATTTGCATTGTGAAAATCGCCCCCCCTCCCTCCCAAAAAGAAAACTATGCTACTGCTGTTGAATAAAATGTGACTAATATTTTCTTCCTGCCTGGAAACCACACTAAATCCATGCTCTGTTTCGCTATTGTTCTAGAAAGATACCGTGTGAATTCAAGTCTAGTTTTTCTTCAGTTAATAACCAGGTTAACTGTTTTTTTCAGCCTTGACAGTTCAAATGTACACTATCGTAGAAGGTATACAATATATAAACAAGGATGTGTAAATACTACGGACAACAATAGGTCTCCTGACACAGGTTGAGTAGCCACATAATTTATATATTAAAGATAAGTCATCTATTTGTCATCGTGTTCCCTGGTTGTAAACGCGAGGACTGGAGAACAGAGATCGTTTCCGACAGAAGAAAACGCAAAGGGTTTCACTTGCTTCCGTCTTTACTAGAACATCCTTTAAACTGAATCCAAAAGCAGAATTGCACAATATTTACAAAACACTTGCTTACACCACACTTTTTTTTTTGTGTTGTGCTGTTCGGAATGTTCCAAAGCATTCCATAGAATGTCAAACATAGTTATTCTTGTAGATAGATATCCTATCAAATGACTGAGAATATCGATACAGTGTGTTTAAATTAATACAACTGAACACGTAACACAAATACAAAACTTAAAAATAATGACAATAATACATGATATGCATTGAAATCCAGTCAACACCTGAGAACTGTAAATAACCACAATAAAACACATGATAAAGCACGTACTTCATTCCTACTGTATATGCAGCTTCGCCCGTCGCTGGAACCATTGTATGACATTTTTAGGTGAGAGGTACATTCACGTATTCACATGTACAATGAAATACAACAAGGTAAACAACACAGATTTCTGAAAAGGTTTTAGAAACCAAGTGGGAAACAATTCAGTACCATTGAAATGAGATATCTTACCTCGTAGACGTGGCAACAGGTTAGGAGCTATGGGAGGAAACCCATCACCCGCCCCCATCACTACTTCACCATGTGGCTAAACACCATGGCTAACCGCCTGGTCTTCCCACTTATGATCTTTAGTGGATAAGTTTACATTTTTAATGAAAAACACATACAGGTGCATCTGTAGTGAAACTCAAAACTATTGGCTATTTTTTTTTTAAGGGGGGGGTTGAGGGGAATGTAAGAGCAAGACTGAAAAATACCTGACTGTCTGCACACTAAACTATGCACTAAGAGACTCGGCCTTACAATGAAAACATCTTGCCGCTTCAATCCCGCACATAAATTCTATGAAAACTATAAGCTTCTTTTCTTGGAATGTTATCCAGCTATGTTTCAACACAACATAATTCTTGTACATAAAAGTGTCTTCGTCAATGGTTGATCATGGACAGCTGGATACTAGATAGATAAGGGAGGAGACCAGATGCTTGGGGCGGCAGGGTAGCCTAGTGGTTAGAGTGTTGGACTAGTAACCGGAAGGTTGCGAGTTCAAACCCCCGAGCTGACAAGGTACAAATCTGTCGTTCTGCCCCTGAACAGGCAGTTAACCCACTGTTCCCAGGCCGTCATTGAAAATAAGAATTTGTTCTTAACTGACTTGCCTGGTTAAATAAAGGTAAAATAAATAAATAAATAAATGCTTCCAATATAGACTAGACCACGTGGATAACGTTTCACTTTGAGATCCTTCCAATGTAGATGCTGCCACGTCGACAACGTGTGACTCTAAAGTTGAGTAACGTGAACTGGCCAGCACAGCCAGTCAATCACTCTTGCACCTAACCTGTTACATAGTCCCAGCTCCTTGCCTGTTACATAGTCCTAGCTCCCAGCCTGTTACCTAGTCCTAGCCTGTTACCTAGACTTAGCCTATGCCTGTTATCGAGTCCTAGCCTGTTACCTAGTCCTGGCCTGTTACCTAGTCCAAGCTCCTGGCCTGTTACCTAGATCCTAACCTGTTACATAGTCCTAGCCTGTTACATAATCCCAGCTCGTTACATAGTCCCAGCTCCTGGCCTGTTACCTAGTCCAAGCTCCTAGCCTGTTACATAGCTCGTAGCCTTTTACTTACTCCTAGCTCCTAGACTCTTGCCAAGGCCTAGCCTGTTACCTAGTCCTAGCTCCTAGCCTGTTACCTAGCTCCTAGCCCATAACCTACCTAGCCTTTTACCTAGTCTTAGCCACTTATTTAGTCCTAGCCTGTTACCTCATCCTAGCTCTTAGCCTGTTATCTAGCCCTAGCTCCTAGCCTGTTACCTAGTTCAGCCTGTTACCAAGTCCTAGCTCCTAGACTTTTACCTAGCTCTTAGCCTGTTATCTATAGCCCTGGCTCATAGCCTGTTACCCAGTTCCTAGCCTGTTACCTAGTCCTAGTCTGTTACCAAATCCTGTTACTGAGCTCCTGCCTGTTACCTAGTCCTATCGCCTGTTATCTAGCTCCTAGCCTGTTACCTAGCTTCTAGCCTGTTACCTAGTCCAAGCTCCAAGCCTGTTACCTAGTCCAAGCTCCTAGCCTGTTACCTAGTCCTAGCCTGTTACCTAGTCCTACCATGTTACCTAATTCAAGGTCGTAGACTGTTACCTAGCTCCTAGTCTGTTACCTAGTCCTAGCTCCTAGCCTATTTCCTAGTGCTAGCTCCTAGTCTGTTAGCTAGCTCCTATCCTGTTACCTTGCTCCTAGCCTGTTAACTAGTCTTAGCTCCTAGCCTGTTACCTAGTCCTAGCCTGTTACCTAGTCCTAGCTTCTAGTCTGTTACCTAGTCTTAGTTCCTAGCATGTTACCTAGTCCTAGCTCCTAGCCTGTTACCTAGCTCCGTACCTGTTACCTAGTCCAAGCGCCTAGTCTGTTACCAAGTCCTAGCCTTTTACCTAGTCCTACCATGTTACCTAATTCTAGGTCGTAGACTGTTACCTAGCTCCTAGTCTGTTACCTAGTCCTAGCCTTTTACCTAGTCCTACCATGTTACCTAATTCTAGGTCGTAGACTGTTACCTAGCTCCTAGTCTCTTACCTAGTCCTAGCTCCTAGCCTGTTTCCTAGTGCTAGCTCCTAGTCTGTTAGCTAGCTCCTATCCTGTTACCTTGCTCCTAGCCTGTTAACTAGTCTTAACTTCTAGTCTGTTACCTAGTCTTAGTTCCTAGCATGTTACCTAGTCCTAGCTCCTAGCCTGTTACCTATCTCCATACCTGTTACCCAGTCCTAGCTCCTAGCCTGTTACCTAGCTCCTAGCCGGTTGCCTAGCTCCTACATGTTACCGAGTACTAGCTCCTAGCCTGTTACCTAGTCCTATCACCTAGCCTGTTATCTAGCTCCTAGCCTGTTACCTAGTCCTAGCTCCTAGCCTGTTACCTAGTCCTAGCTCCTAGCCTGTTACCTACTCCTAGTTCCTAGTCTGTTACCTAGTTCTAGCTCCTAGTCTGTTACCTAGTCTTAGCTCCTAACCTGTTACCTAGTCTTAGCTCCTGGCCTGTTACCCAGTCCTAGCTCCTAGCCTGTTACCCAGTCCTAGCTCCTAGCCTGTTACCTAGTCCAAGCGCCTAGTCTGTTACCTAGTCCTAACCTGTTACCTAGTCCTAGCTCCTAGTCTGTTACCTAGTTCTAGCTCCTAGTCTGTTACCTAGTCTTAGCTCCTAACCTGTTACCTAGTCTTAGCTCCTGGCCTGTTACCCAGTCCTAGCTCCTAGCCTGTTACCCAGCTCTAGCTCCTAGCCTGTTACCCAGCTCCTAGCCTGTTACTCAGTCCTAGCTCCTAGCCTGTTACCCAGTCCTAGCTCCTAGCCTGTTACCCAGCTCCTAGCCTGTTACCCAGTCCTAGCTCCTAGCCTGTTACCCAGCTCCTAGCCTGTTACCCAGTCCTAGCTCATAGCCTGTTACCCAGTCCTAGCTCCTAGCCTGTTACCCAGCTCCTAGCCTGTTACTCAGTCCTAGCTCCTAGCCTGTTACCCAGTCCTAGCTCCTAGCCTGTTACCCAGCTCCTAGCCTGTTACCCAGTCCTAGCTCATAGCCTGTTACCCAGTCCTAGCTCCTAGCCTGTTACCCAGTCCTAGCTCCTAGCCTGTTACCCAGCTCCTAGCCTGTTACCCAGTCCTAGCTCCTAGCCTGTTACCCAGTCCTAGCTCCTAGCCTGTTACCCAGCTCCTAGCCTGTTACCCAGTGGTAGCTCCTAGCCTGTTACCCAGCTCCTAGCCTAATACCTAGCCGTAGCTCCTAACCGGTTGCTCTTCTGTTAGCCAACTTCTCTGTTCATGTTCATTTGTTGTCATGTCAAACATGTATGACAAAGAAGTTGGCTAAAGCACATACAGTATGTTACAGATCTGGGATCAGGCTTCTGTAGCTAGCTTATGAGACCAATGTAAAGTTACGATTATCTCAAGTCACACAGCAGAGTTGGGGTCAATTCCATTTCTAATTCAGGAAGTACACTGCAATTCCAATTCTCTTGAATGGTTTTCCATGTTTAAAATTTGGAATTTGGTTTTAATTTCTGAATTTGACTAGAATTAAAATGGAATTGACTTCAACCCTGCCACACGGACTAACACAACACTCAATACACACACAGATATATCCAATGGTGATTTGAACTGGAAGGTTTTTTGGATTTAACACATAGTGTAGACTTTATTCGTCAATTGGTCAGACAACGTCTAACCGAAATGTAACTTCCGCTTTTAACCCAACCCCTCCGAAAGACACACACACATACGTACGTACATACAGTATACAGGTTTTGGAGGTGTCGAGGCTGCCACACTGAGTGCCTGGGGAGCTGTTGTTGTGTGTGTGGGGGGGGGGGGGGTTAAGTGTGTTGATACCAGCAACCCTCCGGTTGCCAGCTCACTTTTTGCCAGATTTTTCCCGTCAGACCCGGGCAAACCTTCGGTTGCTGGCCCGCTAGGCTACCTGCTGCCCCATGTAAAAATGTGTACACTGCAACCACAACTAAGCCCAAAAAGACATTTTGAAAATAACAATAATTTCATACCTTGATTATATTGAGACACGATGTCTCTCTTTTTTTTTTTTGTATGAATACTTGGGAACTGATTTCTTAAATTAAACAAAAAACAAGCTAAATAAATTGTGTTAAATTGGTCCGCGGCTTTCCTGATCTAAGCCTATCATTGCTGTTGTTGTGTGTGGTTGGCTGGTGGTCTCTACTGTGCTGACTGAATACTAAACAGCGCTTCAGTGCAGCTCATCTCTGTTTCCTCCTCTTCTCTGCCCTCTGTTACCACCCAGAGCTGGGCTCAGATAGCAGAGAAGTGTTCCTGGCAGTCGGAAGCTCGACGTGTGGTGGGGCTACACCTGGTCAGCATGGTGATCTGAGTGCTGAAGTTGTTACCGTTGCTACCCAGATACTGGGGCTGCTGGTATTTGGTGTCTCCTTTACCCAGAAACCTTTGCATGTGCCATCGCCGCCACTTACGCTTCACCTCCCCCTGAACCTGGTGGGGATAGAGGGAAGAGAGGAGGGAGAGAGGAACATAAACAGAAGGGGAGAGATTGAGAGGGGATAGGACACAGCAAGAGGGATAAGTCAGAAAAGATATAGACACAGAAAGAGATACACCTTGTAGATGAAGACTATCTGTTAGTCTTCATCTCTCTCTTTCTGTGTCTAACATATAGACACAGTGAGACTCTCGGTGTGAGAAAAATGTAAAGTTTACAGTATTGGATCCAAAAATGTATTCCAAATTCAGCCTAACATTGTCAGCTCATCTTAGGAACCATTTTGTGTCTGTGGAGTGGCGTGTGTATGTTATTACCTCTCCATTTAGGAAACAATACAGGACTGCAACCCCAAACCCCTGAGAGAGACATAGAGACAGAAAGATAGAGAGGCAGACAGAAAGACAGAGAGACAGACACAGAGAGAGAGACAGACATAGAGAGAGAGACAGACACAGAGAGAGACAGACACAGAGAGAGACAGACACAGAGAGAGAGAGACAGACGGAGAGAGCGAGTTAGAGAGAGAGACAGACAGAGAGAGACAGACAGAGAGAGTGAGTCAGAGAGAGAGAGAGTCAGAGAGAGAGAGAGAGAGAGGAGACAACAATCGATCATTAGGATTCCTGATGATGAGTGTTCTGTTTCATAGAAAGGCCTTTGCCCCAGAGAGACTCAGCCAGAGCAGTTGTGGAAGACTGAAAAATGATCTCAAAGATTATGACCAAATTCAGCATGAGGTAGGGTCATTAATTTTGGGCCTGATAGAATTTTGTGCAGAGAGGACATGAGAGGTTTTTCCCGAGGGAAAATACGAGTTTAAAGCAGATATAAATTAAGACTGCTATCATAACAACTAGATCATTGCTCTCACAAATGACCTGGGTATTTGGAAAGAAAATATAAAGTCAGAATGACTTGTGAGAGAGCTTCTTGAGAGTTTAAGGGTCGAGGGTTTACATACTTGAGTTGTACATTACGCTATATAATCTGTCTATATATTCACTTCTATTTAGTGCACATATCTAAATGGTTAGATGGATGAAAATGTATCTTTCTGTGCCATATGATTAAAGTGTTTACTTCATATTCCCTAATAGCCAGGAAAAGCTCCTGCAGCAGTTTCCCTGTGGTATTCTGTATCTCTTTCTCTTTTACCGCAAATGGCCCGTTTGGCTCAACCTCAACCTCAACTCATAACACAGAACGTAAAGTTCATGGGAGTCAGATGGGGACAGGGAGGATATCAAACCTCATTATTACAAGTCCTATGACTGTATTACGTTGTTGTTGTTTTTTGTACACTTGGAGAATGCAGAGAACATAGACATATTGCATTCTTTACATCCTGAACAGTTAACATACTAGACTGACTGGGACTAATTACAGAATATTGTTAATATCCTTACAACGCCTTCAGAATGAATACACCCCGAATTCAAAAAATCAATTTAAATAAATAAAACATCTCACTCCATCTACACACAATAACCTATAATTACAAACTTAAAACATGTTTTTAGGTTTGTTTGCAAATTTATTGAAAATAAAATTACAGAAAAATCTAATTTACTTAAGTATTCACACCACTGAGTCAATACTTTATAGCAGCACCTTTGGCAGCAATTACAGCTATAATTACACCCGAGTCTTTCTGGTGAGGTTTCTAAAAGCTTTCCACATCTGAATTGTGCAACATATGCCCACTTTTCTTTTCAAAATTATTCAAGCTCCAATTGGTTGATGATCATAGCTAGAAACCCATTTTCAGGTCTTGCCATAGATTTTCAAGCATATTTAAGTCCAAACTGTAGCTTGGTCACTCAGGAACATTCACAGTCTTCTTGGTAAGCAACTCTCTGGTTGCCAGCTCACTTTTTGCCAGATTTTTCACGTCAGACCCGGGATTTGAATTGGCAAACCTCTGGTTGCTGGCTCGCTTCTCTCTAACCGCTAGGCTACCTGCTGCCCCATGTAAAAATGTGTACACTGCAACCACAACTAAGCCCAAAAAGACATTTTGAAAATAACAATAATTTCATACCTTGATTATATTGAGACACGATGTCTCTCTTTTTTTTTGTATGAATACTTGGGAACTGATTTCCTAAATTAAACAAAAAACAAGCTAAATAAATTGTGTTAAATTGGTCTGCGGCTTTCCTGATCTAAGCCTATCATTGCTGTTGTTGTGTGTGGTTGGCTGGTGGTCTCTACTGTGCCGACTCCAGTGTAGATATGGCCTTGTGTTTTAGGTTATTTTCCTGCTTAAAGGTGAATTCATCTCCCAGTGTCTGGTGGAAAGCAGACAATAGGATTTTGCCTGTGCTTAGCTCCATTCTGTTAATTGTTTTATCCTGAAAAACTCCCCAGTCCTTAACAATTACAAGCATACCCCTAACATGATGCAGCCACCATAATGCTTGAAAATATGAAGAGTGGTACACAGTAATGTGCTGTATTTGATTTGCCCCAAAGATAACACTTTGTATTCAGGACAACAAGTGAATTGCTTTGCCCCATTTGTTTCAGTATTACTTTAGTGTCTTGTTGTAGGCTGTCATTGTAAATAATAATTTGTTCTTAACTTAAGGATTGGACCCTTTTCCCCAAAAATTCTCGCCTAAAATGACATACCAAAATCTAACTGCCTGTGGCTCAGGACCTGAAGCAAGGATATGCATATTCTTGATACAATTTGAAAGGAAACACTTTGAAGATTGTGGAAATGTGATATTAATGTAGGAGAATATAGCACATTAGATCTGATTAAAGAAAACATGCAGTTTTATTTTTTATATTTGTATCATCTTTGAAATGCAAGAGAAAGGCTACAATGTATTATTCCTCGCGTAGAGGTTAACTGACTTGCCTTGTTAAATAAAGATTAAATAAAAGTATTGTGGAGTAACTACAATGTTGTTGATCCATCCTCAGTTTTCTCCTTTCACAGCCATTAAACTCTGTAACTGTTTTAAAGTCACCATTGACCTCATGCTGAAATCCCTGAGCGGATTCCTTCCTCTCCGGCAACTGAGTTAGGAAGGATGCCTTTATCTTTGTAGTGAGTGTGTGTATTGAGACACCATCCAAAGTGTAATTAATAACTTCACCAAGCTCACAGGGCTTTCAATGTTAATTTTTTTTACCCATCTACCAATAGGTGCCCTTCTTTGCGAGGCATTGGAAAACCTCCCTGGTCTTTGTGGTTGAATCTGTGTAAGAAATTCACTGTTCGACTAAGGGACCATACAGATAACTGTATGTACACTACAGTTAAAAAGTTTGGAGGCACTAAGAAATGTCCTTGTTTTTGGTGGAAAAACACATTTTTTTGTCCATTAAAATAACATCAAATTGATCAGAAATACAGTGAAGAAATTGTTAATGTTGTAAATGACTATTGTAGCTGGAAACGGCTGATTGTTAATGGAATATCTACCAAGGCGTACAAAGACCCATTATCAGCAACCATCACTCTTGTGCGCCAATGGCACATTGTGTTAGCTAATCCAAGTTGATCATTTTAAATGGCTAATTGATCATTAGAAAACCCTTCTGCAATTATGTTAGCACAGCTGAAAACTGTTGTGCTGATTTAAAGAGGCAATAAAACTGGCCTTCTTTAGACTTGTTGAGTATCTGGAGCGTCAGCATTTGTGGGTTCGATTACAGGTTCAAAATGGCCAGAAACAAAAAAACGTTTTTCTGAAACTCGTCAGTCTATTCTTGTTCGGAGAAATGAAGGCTATTCCATGTGAGAAATTTCCAAGAAACGGAAGATCTCGTACAATGCTATGTTCTACTCCCTTCACAGAACAGCACAAACTGGCTCTAACCAGAATAGAAAGAGGAGTGGGAGGCCCCGTTGCACAACTGAGCAAGAGGAAAAGTACATTAGAGTGTCTAGTTTGAGAAACAGACGCCTCACAAGTCCTCAACTGGCAGCTTCATTAAATAGTACCCGCAAAACACCACTCTCAACGTCAACAGCGAAGTGGCGATTCCGGGATGCTTGCCTTCTAGGCAGAGTTGCAAATAAAAAGCCATATCTTAGACTGGACAATGAAAAGAAAATATTAAGATGGGCCAAAAGAACACAATACACTTGTCAGACGAACTCTGTAGATACAGAGTACATATGTCTTCCTACAGACACGTTGTCTTAATTATGACCTTGCAGTACTGGGTTCACTGTCTGGAGTGGATGGGGGATGGTGAACACTGTTATTCCTGATCTCAATCTCTATCTGTGTTTTGCCTGTCTGACCCGCCATTTTGTTCGCTCCTGTCTTTTTTTCCCTTTCTGTGAGATCCTTCACTCTCTCTTTTTTGACTCTCTAAATCCTTTAAGTCTGCTGTTTTTGTTGAAGGTAGGCTGCTCTGTGGTGTGGGTCAGCATGCCTGCGCTGTCTGTAGAGAGTTTGCTTTTCAGCAGCACCTTATTTCGCCATATCTATCAAAAAATAAAGCCATATTATGTGATTAGTCCACTAAATAACTATATAACTTTCCTTTGTATTATGACATTTAAAGAGGGAGAAAAAAATATATATATATATTTTAAAACTCAAAATATGTCACTAAAACATGACTCCTGACCCGAGAGACAAGCCAATTTCATGGTACTGACCGTGCTCTACAATATATATATATAAATAGTTTGCAATATAACTGTCTTACATATGTTTTATTAATAATAAAACACTTAAATTAAAACAAAAAAACTATATTTTTTGTTTCATTAACTCACACTTTTAAGTGTTTTTTCCTGGTGAATAGGGCCAGCACAGGAAAGCCACCATTTTCGTAGAATGACCCATGTGTTCCGTAATTCAAAACAAGATAGTAACACAGTAGTGGCCAAAAGTTTTGAGAATGACACAAATATTAATTTTCAAAGTTTGCTGCCTCAGTGCCTTTAGATATTTTTGTCAGAAGTTACTATGGAATACTGAAGTATAATTACAAGTGTCAAAGGCTTTTATTGACAATTACATGAAGGTGCAGAGTGGTGCAGAGTGGTGCAGAGTGTCAATATTTGCAGTGTTGACCCTTCTTTTTCAAGAGCTCTGCAATCTGCCTTGGCATGCTGTCAACTAACTTCTGGGCCACATCCTGACTGATGGCAGCCCATTTTTGCATAATCAATGCTTGGAGTTGTCAGAATTTGTGAGTTTTTGTTTGTCCACCCGCCTCTTGAGGATTGACCACAAGATTCTCAATGGGATTAAGGTCTGGGGTGTTTCCTGGCCATGGACTCAAAATATAAATGTTTTGTTCCACGAGCCACTTTGTTAGCACTTTTGCCTTATGGCAAGATGTTCCATCATGCTGGAAAAGACATTGTTCGTCACCAAACTGTTCCTGGATGGTTGGGATAAGTTGCTCTTGGAGGATGTGTTGGTACCATTCTTTATTCATGGCTGTGTTCTTAGGCAAAATTGTGAGGGAGCCCACTCCCTTGGCTGAGAAGCAACCCCACACATGAATGGTCTCAGGATGCTTTACTGTTGGCATGACACAGGACTGAAGGTAGCGCTCACCTTGTCTTCTCCAGACAAGCTTTTTTACAGATGCTCCAAACAATCGGAAAGGGGATTCATCAGAGAAAATGACTTTACCCCAGTCCTCAGCAGTCCAATCCCTGCAGAATATCAGTCTGTCCCTGATGTTTTTCCTGGAGTGAAGTGGCTTAATTTGCTTCCCTTCTTTTAAAAATAAAATCCTCCAAATGTCTTCGCCTCAATGTGCGTGCAGATGCACTCACACCTGCCTGCTGCCATTCCTGAGCAAGTACTGGTGGTGCCCCGATCCCGCAGCTGAAACAACTTTAGGAGATGGTCCTGGCGCTTGCTGGACTTTCTTGGGTGCCCTGAAGCCTTCTTCACAACAATTGAACCGCTCTCCTTGAAGTTCTTGATGATCCGATAAATGGTTGATTTAGGTGCAATCCTTGCCTGTGAAGCCCTTTTTTGTGGAAAGCAATGATGACTGCATGTGTCTCCTTGCAGGTAACCATAATTGACAGAGGAAGCACAATGATTCCATGCACCACCCTCCTTTTGAAGCTTCAAGTCTGTTATTCGAACTCAATCAGCATGACAGAGTGATCTCCAGCCTTGTCCTCGTCAACACTCACACCTGTGTTAACGAGAGAATCACTGACATGATGTCAGCTGGTCCTTTTGTGGCAGGGCTGAAATGCATGGCAAAGAGGGACTTTGTAATGAATTGCAATTCAGCTGATCACTCTTCATAACATTCTGGAGTATATGCAAATTGCCATCATACAAACTGAGGCAGCAGACTTTGTGAAAATTAATATTTGTGTCATTCTCAAAACTTTTGGCCTGACTGTACAGTAAGTCACCATATACTAAGGCCTACATGTTATATTATTGCATGGAGGGCTTAGTTCTTTCCTACATGGAAGGATCCTACAATCAGGTTAAAGACCATCCTACCTGGAAGGATCCTAGAATCAGGTCAAAGACCATCCTACCTGGAAGGATCCTAGAATCAGGTCAATGACCATCCTACCTGGAAGGATCCTAGAATCAGGTCAAAGACCATCCTACCTGGAAGGATCCTAGAATCAGGTCAAAGACCATCCTACCTGGAAGGATCCTAGAATCAGGTCAAAGACCATCCTACCTGGAAGGATCCTAGAATCAGGTCAAAGACCATCCTACCTGGAAGGATCCTAGAATCAGGTCAAAGACCATCCTACCTGGAAGGATCCTAGAATCAGGTCGATGACCATCCTGATTCGAGTGTTGATGTCTTCAGGGATGAAGGCAAAGATGATGTAGTTGATTCCGAACAGAGGTATCAACAGTAGTGTGGATTTAGCCAACCTCCTGTGGATCAGAACAACAGAATGAGGGTTGATTTTTTTTTTTTGGGGGGGGGGGGGGCAGTATATCTTTGAATATTTTTTGTGTGATCATCTGGAATGTTGTATTCTAAATGGTGAGCCAGACAGAAAAAAAATACCAATATTATCGATATTTCTCGACTGTGGATTTGGATAGAGAACATTCCAGATATCTACCAATAATCAAAAGGACAGAGGTGAAGCTAACCATCGTTCTGTAGATGGGGGGGGTGTATTTTACAGCAATATCTCACAGCTGGGTGTCTTTCCTGAAGAACAATATTACAAATGGTAAGGTAAAATGTTGTACAACCCTTACAATATGAAAGTTGTGACCACTGCCCTCAGAAAAGGTGCGTCGACCAAAACTGTATAGAATTCCAAAATTGTTTAGTTGGTCCGCACTCAAAAAAAGACCTACACCTGTCTTTAAACCAAAGAGCAAGTTTATTCCCCCCACTTTTAATCCGTCTATCATTTAAAAAAATATCTATATATATTTAACCTTTATTTAACTAGGCAAGTCAGTTAAGAACAAATTATTATTTACAATGATGGCATACACCGGCCAAACCCGGATGACGCTGGGCCAATTGTGCGCCGCCCTATGGGACTCCCAATCACAGCCGGTTGTGATACAGCCTGGATCAATACTTATCGTAAACTTGTAGAAAGCAAAATGTATCAAATTTTACAACAGAACAATCATAAGAGATATAGAATTAACAACCTTTCTTCCTCAGAGAGATTAGCATTAGAGCAGCTGACATAATGATAAGAGCCTTACAAAAAAAAAAACTCTGATTAGGGGGGATGGTATGGATTAGTATTGTAGTACAGGACACATGCAAGTATGTTGAGAAAATGTAAGAAATGCTTGCCGATCAGAAGTACTATAAACGCCTTCTGCTTAACCACACGGCTAATCACAAAACGGAATTCGATTCTAAAAGCAACTGGCTTTTAGAAAAATAATTAAAATATCTTATTATGTATTTCCCTGTAACTCCCGTTATATAAAGACTTAATAAGGTCCATAAGTGTCATACAAATATATTCCTAATGAGACCAATTGTTTCTGGTTTGGTTGTTTAGGTGAAAATGTATCGAAATTTGTAGTCTACCATATTCAACCTTGAGTGACCTGACTTTTTTCCTACATTATAGATACTACAGGTTGCTTGTTGCTTGTTGAAAATCCACTCATTGATGAAGGAGAATGGTTTGTTATACAAATATATACAAAAATGGCACTTTATACAAATATAGCGAATCAAGCTGGCCTCGAGGCATTATCGTATTTTCGACAGGTGCAAAATCACAAAAACCACCGACCAATTACATGGTAGATTTGTAAAAAAATTGTTCTGTCCAAAAATGATTTTCTGCTTGACAATGAATACTTCTTACAGATACATCATTGGCACCAAATTACTTACTTTAACTCTAGATTCCAATCCATCTCAATGGACAAGGGTACTGCAACTATTCATTTTGATTTATTTAACTTGGCAAGTAAGTTAAGAACACATTTTTATTTTTAATGATGGCCTAGGAACAGTGCCTGTTCAGGGACAGAACGACAGATTTGTACCTTGTCAACTTGGGGATTTGAACTTGCAACCTTTCGGTTACTAGTCCAATGCTCTAATGCACTAGGCTACCCTGCCGCCCCATTTTCTTGATGTACAAGTGTATAAATCATCTGGGAAACTATATAGCTACCAGTGTTTGAATTTGTATTTATTATGGATCCCCATTAGTTCCTGCTAAAGCAGCAGCTACTCTTCCTGGGGTTTATTATGGATCCCCATTAGTTCCTGCCAAGGCAGCAGCTACTCTTCCTGGGGTTTATTATGGATCCCCATTAGTTCCTGCCAAGACAGCAGCTACTCTTCCTGGGGTTTATTATGGATCCCCATTAGTTCCTGCCAAGACAGCAGCGACTCTTCCTGGGGTTTATTATGGATCCCCATTAGTTCCTGCCAAGGCAGAAGCTACTCTTCCTGTGGTTTATTATGGATCTCCATTAGTTCCTGCCAAGGCAGCAGCTACTCTTCTTGGGGTTTATTATGGATCCCCATTAGTTCCTGCCAAGACAGCAGCTACTCTTCCTGGGGTTTATTATGGATCCCCATTAGTTCCTGTCAAGGCAGCAGCTACTCTTCCTGGGGTTTATTATGGATCCCCATTAGTTCCTGCCAAGGCAGCAGCTACTCTTCCTGGGGTTTATTATGGATCCCCATTAGTTCCTGCCAAGGCAGCAGTTACTCTTCCTGGGGTTTATTATGGATCCCCATTAGTTCCTGTCAAGGCAGCAGCTACTCTTCCTGGGGTTTATTATGGATCCCCATTAGTTCCTGTCAAGGCAGCAGCTACTCTTCCTGAGGTTTATTATGGATCCCCATTAGTTCCTGTCAAAGCAGCAGCTACTCTTCCTGGGGTTTATTATGGATCCCCATTAGTTCCTGCCAAGGCAGCAGCTACTCTTCCTGGGGTTTATTATGGATCCCCATTAGTTCCTGCCAAGGCAGCAGCTACTCTTCCTGGGGTTTATTATGGATCCCCATTAGTTCCTGCCAAGGCAGCAGCTACTCTTCCTGGGGTCCAGTTAAATGAAGGCAGTTATACAATTATAAAAACATTACAATACATTCATAACAGATTTCACAACACACTGTGAGCCCTTAGGCCCCTACTCTACCACATATCTACAGTACAAAATCCGTGTGTGTGTGTCTTTGCCAATCTTTGTGTTGCTTCACAGTCCCGGCTGTTCCATAAGGTGTTTTTTAATCCATTTTTTTAATCTAATTTTACTGCTTGCGTCAGTTCAACTCAACATGTCAATACCTCTCATAAATACAAGTAGTGATGAAGTCAATCTCTCCTCCACTTTCAGCCAGGAGAGATTGACATGCATATTATTAATATTAGCTCTGTGTACATCCAAGGGCCTGTTTTGTGGCACCTGACCACAAGACTGAACAGTAGTCAAGGTGCGACAAAACTAGGTCCTGTAGGACCTGCCTTGTTGATAGTGTTGTTAAGAAGGTAGAAACTAGGTCCTGTAGGACCTGCCTTGTTGATAGTGTTGTTAAGAAGGTAGAAACTAGGGCCTGTAGGACCTGCCTTGTTGATAGTGTTGTTAAGAAGGTAGAAACTAGGTCCTGTAGGACCTGCCTTGTTGATAGTGTTGTTAAGAAGGTAGAAACTTGGGCCTGTAGGACCTGCCTTGTTGATAGTGTTGTTAAGAAGGTAGAAACTAGGGCCTGTAGGACCTGCCTTGTTGATAGTGCTGTTAAGAAGGTAGAAACTAGGGCCTGTAGGACCTGCCTTGTTGATAGTGTTGTTAAGAAGGTAGAAACTAGGTCCTGTAGGACCTGCCTTGTTGATAGTGTTGTTAAGAAGGTAGAAACTAGGGCCTGTAGGACCTGCCTTGTTGATAGTGTTGTTAAGAAGGTAGAAACTAGGGCCTGTAGGACCTGCCTTGTTGATAGTGTTGTTAAGAAGGTAGAAACTAGAGCCTGTAGGACCTGACTTGTTGATAGTGTTGTTAAGAAGGTAGAAAATAGGGCCTGTAGGACCTGCCTTGTTGATAGTGTTGTTAAGAAGGTAGAAACTAGGGCCTGTAGGACCTGCCTTGTTGATAGTGTTGTTAAGAAGGTAGAAACTAGGGCCTGTAGGACCTGCCTTGTTGATAGTGTTGTTAAGAAGGTAGAAACTAGGGCCTGTAGGACCTGCCTTGTTGATTGTGTTGTTAAGAAGGTAGAAACTAGGTCCTGTAGGACCTGCCTTGTTGATAGTGTTGTTAAGAAGGTAGAAACTAGAGCCTGTAGGACCTGCCTTGTTGATAGTGTTGTTAAGAAGGTAGAAACTAGGGCCTGTAGGACCTGCCTTGTTGATAGTGTTGTTAAGAAGGTAGAAACTAGGGCCTGTAGGACCTGCCTTGTTGATAGTGTTGTTAAGAAGGCAGAGCAGCACTTTATTATAGACAGACTTTTCCCCATCTTAGGTACCACTGCATCAATATGTTTTGACCAGGACCGTTTACAATCCAGGGTTTCTCCAAGTAGTTTAGTCAACTCAACATGTCAATACCTCTCATAAATACAAGTAGTGATGAAGTCAATCTCTCCTCCACTTTCAGCCAGGAGAGATTGACATGCATATTATTAATATTAGCTCTGTGTACATCCAAGGGCCTGTTTTGTGGCACCTGACCACAAGACTGAACAGTAGTCAAGGTGCGACAAAACTAGGTCCTGTAGGACCTGCCTTGTTGATAGTGTTGTTAAGAAGGTAGAAACTAGGTCCTGTAGGACCTGCCTTGTTGATAGTGTTGTTAAGAAGGTAGAAACTAGGGCCTGTAGGACCTGCCTTGTTGATAGTGTTGTTAAGAAGGTAGAAACTAGGTCCTGTAGGACCTGCCTTGTTGATAGTGTTGTTAAGAAGGTAGAAACTTGGGCCTGTAGGACCTGCCTTGTTGATAGTGTTGTTAAGAAGGTAGAAACTAGGGCCTGTAGGACCTGCCTTGTTGATAGTGCTGTTAAGAAGGTAGAAACTAGGGCCTGTAGGACCTGCCTTGTTGATAGTGTTGTTAAGAAGGTAGAAACTAGGTCCTGTAGGACCTGCCTTGTTGATAGTGTTGTTAAGAAGGTAGAAACTAGGGCCTGTAGGACCTGCCTTGTTGATAGTGTTGTTAAGAAGGTAGAAACTAGGGCCTGTAGGACCTGCCTTGTTGATAGTGTTGTTAAGAAGGTAGAAACTAGAGCCTGTAGGACCTGACTTGTTGATAGTGTTGTTAAGAAGGTAGAAAATAGGGCCTGTAGGACCTGCCTTGTTGATAGTGTTGTTAAGAAGGTAGAAACTAGGGCCTGTAGGACCTGCCTTGTTGATAGTGTTGTTAAGAAGGTAGAAACTAGGGCCTGTAGGACCTGCCTTGTTGATAGTGTTGTTAAGAAGGTAGAAACTAGGGCCTGTAGGACCTGCCTTGTTGATTGTGTTGTTAAGAAGGTAGAAACTAGGTCCTGTAGGACCTGCCTTGTTGATAGTGTTGTTAAGAAGGTAGAAACTAGAGCCTGTAGGACCTGCCTTGTTGATAGTGTTGTTAAGAAGGTAGAAACTAGGGCCTGTAGGACCTGCCTTGTTGATAGTGTTGTTAAGAAGGTAGAAACTAGGGCCTGTAGGACCTGCCTTGTTGATAGTGTTGTTAAGAAGGCAGAGCAGCACTTTATTATAGACAGACTTTTCCCCATCTTAGGTACCACTGCATCAATATGTTTTGACCAGGACCGTTTACAATCCAGGGTTTCTCCAAGTAGTTTAGTCAACTCAACTTGCTCAATTTCCACATTATTCATTACAAGATTTAAGTTGATGTTCAGGGTTTAGTGACTGTTTTGTCCCAAATGCAATGCTTTTAGTTTTAGAAATATTTATTCCTTTCCACCCACTCTGAAGCTAACTGCAGCTCTTTGTTAAGTGTTGCAGTCATTTCAGTCGCTGTAGTAGCTGATGTGTATAGTGTTGAGTCATCCGCATACATAGACACTCTGGCTTTACTCAAAGTCAGTGGCATGTCATTAGACAAAAAAATGAAAAAAGCAACGGGCCTAAACAGCTACTGTGGGGAATTCCTGATTCTACCTGGATTATATTTGAGAGGCTTCCATTAAAGAACCCCCTTCTGTGTTCTGTTAGACAAGTAACTCTTTATCCACATTACAGCAGGGGGGTGTAAAGCCATAACACATATGTTTTTCCAGCAGCAGACTGTGATCGATAATGTCAAAAGCTGCACTGAAGTCTAACATACAGACCCCACAATCATCTTATCATCCTTTTCTCTCAGGCAATCATCAGTCATTTGTGTTAAGTGCTGTGCTTGTTGAATGTCCTTCCCTACAAGAGTGCTGAAATTCTGTTGCCAATTTGTTCACTGTGAAATAGCATTGTATCTGGTCAAACACATTTTTTCCCGGAAGTTTACTAAGGGTTGGTAACAGGCTGCTTGGTCACTATTTGAGCCAGTAAAGGGGGCTTTACTATTCTTGGGTAGCGGAATGACTTTAGCTTCCCTCCAGGCCTGAGGTCACACGCTCTCTAGTAGGTTTAAATTGAAGATGTTTACAGGAAGCCAAAAGATAAAAACCTCTTATTGCTCGCAAATAGATACCATCCGTGAACGCTCAAAAGAGTTTACCAATAAGCCAACTTTATGATATACGCCGAATCTGTAGTACTGACAACGAATATTCAGAACATACAGAAGGTATGTTCACGCCAAAGAAATTACCTAAAAAGATTGGCTGCAATGTGCCAATGAAAAGGTGAAGGATGTTAAAATAAATCACCTCTTCACAAAGCACGTTAGAACAACAAAACTTTCCTCAGTGAATTGTGCTATGATGTTTCATCCGATGACAAACTTCATCAACTCTCCGGTGATTGAGCACTGTCATGTTATCTCGTCAGACAACTCTTTAAATGGTGCCTCCCAACACCCCCCTCTATTTACAAACAAACGGTTAACCCTCTACAGGATCGGTGTCCCCCCCCCCTGTGGGACGGTTGAGCTAATGTGATTAGCATGAGGTTGTAAGTAACAAGACATTTTCCCAGGACATAGACATATTGGATATGGGCAGAAAGCTTAAATTCTTGTTAATCTTACTGCACTGTCCAGTTTACAGTAGCTATTAGAGTGAAATTATTCCATGCTATTGTTTGAAGAGAGTGCACAGTTATGAACTTGAAAATGTATCAATAAACCAATTAGGCACATTTGGGCAGACTTGATACAACATTTTGAACAGAAACGCAATGGTTCATTGGCTCAGTATAAAACTTTGCACATACAATGCTGCCATCTAGTGGCCAAAATCGAAATTGTGCCTAACCTGGAATAATACATTATGACCTTTCTCTTGCATTTCAAAGATGATTAAAACATTTTTTTTTAATAACATATGCTTTTTCTTTGTATTATCTTTTACCAGATCTAATGTGTTATTCTCCAACATTAATTTCACATTTCCACAAACTTCAAAGTGTTTCCTTTCAAATGGTATCAAGAATATGCATATCCTAGCTTCAGGTCCTGAGCTACATGCAATTAGATTTGGGTATATCACTTTAGGTGAAAATTGAAAAAAAGTGTCCGATCCTTAGGTAAACGAGTAGGTGAGCTCCTGCAATTAATGACAGAAAGGGCACCAAATCAAACTCCTTGCTAAGTCCACATGGGTGTCATGTGCATAATGGCAAAAAATCCAAAGACAGGAGAGTTCTTTCAATATTGCCACCTCTGCGTTTAGCCCAAACCTTTTCTATACCAATACACTGTAAGTGTATTGGCCCACTTCCATAAAATGTCTGGCAACAGGAGAGGCGAATCACAGCGCGTAATGTTGCTGCGTCGTTAATTAAGACGGATTGTCAGTCTCCGTGTTGTCTGACCAGCGTAAAATTAACAAAAAAAAGTTAACTAACAAACTACATGAGTTGTAGGTTATACAGGAGTCTAGATTATATTTATGGTTGATAAAGATCTGCTTCAACCATACGTTTTACAGAAAGCACAACTTCTACATGCAAAGTTACCTTTTACGAATTACTGTTTTTTTTGGGGGGGGGGGGGGGGTTGAATGTTAGCTAACTATAGTTTATATAGTAGGTATCTTACAACGAGATCACAATGAAGAACCTCGAGACGCTGATGACACTAGCCTCTTTTATACCTGGCGCTAACATACCTCCTCGTCCTGATATTCCCCTGCTGTTGTCCTTATCTTATCTGTTTGCACTTCATGTGATCTGATGACAGTCAGATCACAATGCGTCATCTACACCTGTCTAAAATTGTGGGCACAATCGGAACAAAGGACGCATGTTAGAACCAGGTGTAAATGGGGCTTCGGCTGAATACGTTTGTCTATCTAAGCACCCCATAATGAACAAAATACTAAACAGAAACCCTGAATCTCTTTTTTTTGAGTGCATAACAGCTACACATATATTGACATCCTGATATGAACACATCCTAGTGAATTAAAATAAAACAGCTGGGA
This sequence comes from Oncorhynchus mykiss, assembly GCF_057628025.1. Classification (NCBI taxonomy): domain Eukaryota; kingdom Metazoa; phylum Chordata; class Actinopteri; order Salmoniformes; family Salmonidae; genus Oncorhynchus; species Oncorhynchus mykiss. The sequence continues at coordinate 87,694,583 of NC_143029.1, read as the reverse complement.
AAGTAAACAACAACAAAAACCTACGAGTATTGATGAGATTCCTTCCTTCCTATGTCTCTGCAATTCATTTTCTGACGCAGGATCCGGATTATACAGATGAACAGGATGAAGTTGACCTGGGGGGTTTTGGGAATGAAAGAGGGCTGACATTTAATTACTAGAATGTAGAGTTGTATGTAAAATGTCAATCATCGGCTAGGCCAGTGAATGTGTGTGTGTGTGTGACATACCAGTATGGTCAGTAATATTGGCATTTTGATGATCCACCAGGGATGGTCGTTAATAATGTCCCAACACCTATAGAGGACAGAGGGAGGAGCAGAGGATGAAGATGTCACCAACACACACACACACACACATTATTTAGATACTAATGGATACATACAAAGTTAAGGCAAAACTCTCTTTGCCATTTTATAATTCAAGATGACCAAAATGTGTATCATTGTAAAAAAAAAAAATTATAATAATAATTCAATAAAATATGAAATTGTACATGGATTTTTGTCAAGGTTGCCTATTGTGAGGAACACTACAATATCAAGTCCTCCTAACGGCCTCCATAGAGACCAACCATTCATCACCACAGGAAATTCATGGCATGTTCAGGTAACATTGCTACAATGCTACGGTGGCCATGTAATGTGGCATTGGCAGTTTATAAGAATCATTTGTCTAACAAATTCATGCCTTGGTTCTATGAACTGAATAATTGCAATACTGCAGTATTTTATTTATTTGATGTATTTCACCTTTATTTAACCAGGTAGGCCAGTTGAGAACAAGTTCTCATTTACAACTGCGACCTGGCCAAGATAAAGCAAAGCAGTTCGACACATACAACAACACAGAGTTACACATGGAGTAAAACAAACATACAGTTAATAATACAGTAGAAACAAGTCTATATGCGATGTGAGCAAATGAGGTGAGATAAGGGAGGTAAAGGCAAAAAAAGCCATGGTGGCGAAGTAAATGCAATATAGCAAGTAAAAATAAATAATATATAGATATATAAAAATAAACACTGGAATGGTAGATTTGCAGTGGAAGAATGTGCAAAGTAGAGATAGAAATAATGGGGGTGCAAAGGAGCAAAATAAATAAATAAATAAATACAGTAGGGGGAGAGGTAGTTGTTTGGGCTAAATTATAGATGGGCTGTGTACAGGTGCAGTAATCTGTGAGCTGCTCTGACAGCTGGTGCTTAAAGCTAGCGAGGGAGATACGCGTTTCCAGTTTCAGAGATTTTTGCAGTTCGTTCCAGTCATTGGCAGCATAGAACTGGAAGGAGAGGAGGCCAAAGAAAGAATTGGTTTTGGGGGTGACTAGAGAGATATACCTGCTGGAGCGCGTGCTACAGGTGGGTGCTGCTATGGTGACCAGCGAGGTGAGATAAAGGGGGGACTTTACCTAGCAGGGTCACCTTTAAAAAAACCACCCTTAAAAAAAATAAGTATCCCAGGAATATAAAAATATACATGTACAGAAACTAACCTCTAATCTAACCTCTTTACTTTTCCACATTTTGTTGTCTTACAGTCTGAATTTAAAATGGATACAATTGAGATGTTGTGTCACTGATCTACACACAATACCCCATATTAATCCCAGTGGAATTTTGTTTATAGAATTTGATTTAAATGTATAAAAGCGGAAATGTCTCGCGTCAATAAGTATTCAACCCGTTTGTTACGGCAAGCCTAAATAAGTCCAGGAGTAAAAATGTGCTTAACAGAACAACTATAACTCATATGACCCATGTCGTCCAAAAAAGTTACACTTTTGAATCATTTGTCCATAGAACATTCTTCGTATTGGTCATCCAGGTTGTAACGATGTGCGCTGAAAGTTCAGGGAGTAAGTGTTTTTTCTTTCTTGGGTAGGATAGTTTATTGAACTTCCCAATTGTCATTAAAAATACAAAAAAATACCAAAAAGACAAGTATGAAATCTATATTTAAAAAAATATATATATATTGATCTTTAAATGTCAAAGCCATAAAGCAGAGCTAATAAATTATGAAAAGTTACCCATCAACACTGCACCACATGCCTGCACACGACTAAAAATTGATTTTATTTATTTATTTTATTTTACCTTTATTTAACCAGGTAGGCAAGTTGAGAACAAGTTCTCATTTACAATTGCGACCTGGCCAAGATAAAGCAAAGCAGTTCGACAGATACAACGACACAGAGTTACACACGGAGTAAAACAAACATACAGTCAATAATACAGTATAAACAAGTCTATATACAATGTGAGCAAATGAGGTGAGATAAGGGAGGTAAAGGCAAAAAAGGCCATGGTGGCAAGGTAAATACAATATAGCAAGTAAAACACTGGAATGGTAGTTTTGCAATGGAAGAATGTGCAAAGTAGAAATAAAAATAATGGGGTGCAAAGGAGCAAAATAAATAAATAAATTAAATACAGTTGGGAAAGAGGTAGTTGTTTGGGCTAAATTATAGGTGGGCTATGTACAGGTGCAGTAATCTGTGAGCTACTCTGACAGTTGGTGCTTAAAGCTAGTGAGGGAGATAAGTGTTTCCAGTTTCAGAGATTTTGGTAGTTCGTTCCAGTCATTGGCAGCAGAGAACTGGAAAGAGAGGCGACCAAAGAAATAATTGGTTTTGGGGGTGACTAGAGAGATATACCTGCTGGAGCGTGTGCTACAGGTGGGAGATGCTATGGTGACCAGCGAGCTGAGATAAGGGGGGACTTTACCTAGCAGGGTCTTGTAGATGACATGGAGCCAGTGGGTTTGGCGACGAGTATGAAGCGAGGGCCAGCCAACGAGAGCGTACAGGTCGCAATGGTGGGTAGTATATGGGGCTTTGGTGACAAAACGGATTGCACTGTGATAGACTGCATCCAATTTGTTGAGTAGGGTATTGGAGGCTATTTTGTAAATGACATCGCCAAAGTCGAGGATTGGTAGGATGGTCAGTTTTACAAGGGTATGTTTGGCAGCATGAGTGAAGGATGTTTTGTTGCGAAATAGGAGGCCAATTCTAGATTTAACTTTGGATTGGAGATGTTTGATATGGGTCTGGAAGGAGAGTTTACAGTCTAACCAGACACCTAAGTATTTGTAGTTGTCCACGTATTCTAAGTCAGAGCCGTCCAGAGTAGTGATGTTGGACAGGCGGGTAGGTGCAGGTAGCGATCGGTTGAAAAGCATGCATTTAGTTTTACTTGTATTTAAGAGCAATTGGAGGCCACGGAAGGAGAGTTGTATGGCATTGAAGCTTGCCTGGAGGGTTGTTAACACAGTGTCCAAAGAAGGGCCGGAAGTATACAGAATGGTGTCGTCTGCGTAGAGGTGGATCAGAGACTCACCAGCAGGAAGAGCGACCTCATTGATGTATACAGAGAAGAGAGTCGGTCCAAGAATTGAACCCTGTGGCACCCCCATAGAGACTGCCAGAGGTCCGGACAACAGGCCCTCCGATTTGACACACTGAACTCTATCAGAGAAGTAGTTGGTGAACCAGGCGAGGCAATCATTTGAGAAACCAAGGCTGTTGAGTCTGCCGATGAGGATGTGGTGATTGACAGAATCGAAAGCCTTGGCCAGATCAATGAATACGGCTGCACAGTAATGTTTCTTATCGATGGCGGTTAAGATATCGTTTAGGACCTTGAGCGTGGCTGAGGTGCACCCATGACCAGCTCTGAAATCAGATTGCATAGCAGAGAAGGTATGGTGAGATTCGAAATGGTCGGTAATCTGTTTGTTGACTTGGCTTTCGAAGACCTTAGAAAGGCATGGTAGGATAGATACAGGTCTGTAGCAGTTTGGGTCAAGAGTGTCCCCCCCTTTGAAGAGGGGGATGACCCCAGCTGCTTTCCAATCTTTGGGAATCTCAGACGACACGAAAGAGAGGTTGAACAGGCTAGTAATAGGGGTGGCAACAATTTCGGCAGATAATTTTAGAAAGAAAGGGTCCAGATTGTCTAGCCCGGCTGATTTGTAGGGGTCCAGATTTTGCAGCTCTTTCAGAACATCAGCCTAATGGATTTGGGAGAAGGAGAAATGGGGAAGGCTTGGGCGAGTTGCTGTTGGGGGTGCAGTGCTGTTGACAGGGGTAGGAGTAGCCAGGTGGAAAGCATGGCCAGCAGTAGAAAAATGCTTATTGAATGCAGTATGTACAATACAAAATATGATTTAAACATAATGCTTGATCACCATTAGGTATCTGGAATATCCACTAAGCATTGCTTTAAAGAAAATGCAATTTGTCTGAAAGAACCATTACTTCTAGTTGGATAAATACATTGTAAAGCTGCAAAGGGCACTTCTTCCCCAGTCAGAGAAGCGTTGGCGATTTGATGTTACTTCCCTCATTCAGTTTAATGGTGCTCACTGAGGACTTATTCAATATTCTTTGTAACATGTCTTGAGGTCTTGAGTTGACCGAGTGACATTTTGTATTATTAGATATCCACAAGGGAACATTAAAACGGAAGGTAGAGGCAACAAACAAAAGGCTGACTGATATTAAACACAAAATGAGAGGTATCAGTCACATTTGGAAAAGACAGTATGAAGTAGGCACACAGTATGAAGTGTGCTGAGGTACATGAACCACGTCTCAGTCACTCTTTGTGCGTACGACAGTCAATCAACATATTCTTCTAAATTGAGTACTATCAGGGTCTTACGGAGTTGTAGAGGGTCAGTAACAGCAAATCACTTCAGAGGCATGACAAGGTGCATTCTTTGTTGTATTAAAAAAAGGTCAAAGGTGAGTGTTGAGGGTTCACACAGAGAAAGATAAGAGGCCAAAAGGCTGTTTTAGCATGGGGAACCCCCTTTCAGGGCTTCCACTGTGCTTCTGCCATTTTAAAGTAGTCACCCGCGTGGGGATTCTTATGGGTTGTAGCCTCAATGGCGCTGCCAATGCTGTCACAGACGCTATAATGACACAGATATACAGATTCTTCTATCACCATGCCTTCACACAGGCTCCATGAAGAGCTCCTCCATTTCCGATCCTCCCTCCAGCTCTCGGAAGGCAGCGTGAGAGCCAATCACAAACATCGTCGCGCCCAGGACCATAAACACTGCAGCTCCTGCACCAGCCAACCAGAACACAGGGAAAGAGACTGCCCCAGCCAGACCCAATTGGTGAGGTCCGGTCACCTCTTTTCCAAAGACGACCAGTTTAGACTCCAGGGACTTGAGGTGGATGATGTAGAAGGCACCAACAAACACTGCCAAAGCAATCAGCGGCATGGGAGAGCTGATAATGCAGTAGAGGATGAGGCCGAGGAAGATGAAGGTGTAGTTGCTGTTGTAGGTGTCAAAGTTGTGCACCACCCTCTGGCACAGTTCACCAAAGTTGCGGGGTTTGGTGAACTTCCTGTGATCCACGAAGCCAGCCCAGAGACGGATGGACGCACGGAGACAATCAAACCACTCCTTGGCCACACCGGGCCAGAGGCCTTTAGGCAGCCACAGCCTTCCCTTGACACCTCCGGATCCAGCAGCGTCGGCTGGCTCAGCGCTGAAGAGATCCTCTGCCTTGGTGTCCATGTCTACAAGGCAGTTCTCACCCTTTGGGACACCAGATTTCAGTAGAGTAACGGATGCCGATGTAGGAAAGAAAGAAAGGAAAGATGTAGGAGTAGTTGAAAATGTTTACTGCACTGCTGTGCTCAGAAATACAAAAACACAAAAATGGACTTCCGCTGGGCTGTTGCTCAGCGGATGTGATCTGGCGGAGTGAGTGTTTTAATAAATAAACACAACATAATACAAAATAAGAAACGCGAACAACGCAACAGACACGACACTGGAACAGAAACAATAACGCCTGCGGAAGGAACCAAAGGGAGTGACCTACTGTATATAGGGCAGGTAATCAAGGAGGTGATGGAGTCCAGGTGAGTCTGATGACACGCAGGTGAGCGCCATAACAAGCAGCCTGGTGACCTAGAGGGCGGAGGGGGAGCACACATGACAGTAGCCCCTCCCCGACTTCCAGCCACAGAGGCGCAGGAAACCTGTCAATCCGGCTAAGACGCAGGAGCATGGTGACCTAGAGCGCCGGAGAGAGAGCATACGTGATGGTACCCCCGGCACGTTCGGCTCCAGCTGCAGGACACCAACCAAAGGAATGATTCTGGGGAACAGGAGTGGACCGGTCACCCCTGCTGATGCGCGGGAACCTGACAGACTGGCTGAGGCAGGTGAGCCTGGCGATCCAGCTGAGGCATGAGAGCCTGTAGCGGCTCCCGGATCTGACGTCATTTCCCCCGAGAGAAGGTGAGCCGTTATTCTGTAACGATGTGCGCTGAAAGTCGGGAAGCAAGTTCAGGGAGGGAGTGTTTTAATAACACATCATAATATGAACCAGGAACAACGCACAGATGTGACACAGAAACAATAACGCCTGGGGAAGGAACCAAAGGGAGTGACATATATAGGGAAGGTCATCAGGGAGGTGATGGAGTCCAGGTGAGTCTGATCAGGTGCGCATAACTATGGTGATAGGTGTGTGCCATAATGAGCATTCTGGTGACCTAGAGTCCTGAGAGGGATCACACGTGACACAAGTGTTTTTTGGCAAACTTGAGTCAAGCTTTTGAATAACATGGGCCATTATGCCTGGCGAAAACCAAACATTGCATTCCACAGTAAGAACCTCATACCCAACGGACAAGCATGGTGGTGGTAGTGTGATAGTTAGGGAATGCTTTGCTGCCTCAGGACCTGAACGACTTGCCTTAATAGAAGGAACCATGAATTCTGCTCTGTATCAGTGAATTCTACAGGAGAATGTCAGGCCCTCCGTCTGTAAACTGAAGCTGAAGTGTAGCTGGGTCATGCAGCAAGACAATGATCCAAAACACACAATCAAGTCTACATGAAAATAGCTAAAAAGTCTACACATTTGAAGTTTTGTAATGGCCTAGTCAAAGTCCAGATCTAATCCCAATTGAGATGTTGTGACAGGACTTGAAATAAGTAGTTCATGCTTGAAAACCCATAAATGTTACTTAGTTAAAGCAGTTTTGCATGCAAGAGTGGACAAATTCCTCCACGGCGATGTGAGAGACTGATCAACAACTACAGGAAGTGGTTGGTTGGAGTCAGTGCAGCTACAGTAAATTCCTCCACAGCGATGTGAGAGACTGATCAACAACTACAGGAAGTGGTTGGTTGGAGTCAGTGCAGCTACAGTAAATTCCTCCACAGCGACGTGAGAGACTGATCAACAACTACAGGAAGTGGTTGGTTGTAGTCAGTGCAGCTACAGTAAATTCCTCCACGGCGATGTGAGAGACTGATCAACAACTACAGGAAGTGGTTGGTTGGAGTCAGTGCAGCTACAGTAAATTCCTCCACAGCGATGTGAGAGACTGATCAACAACTACAGGAAGTGGTTGGTTGGAGTCAGTGCAGCTACAGTAAATTCCTCCACAGCGATGTGAGAGACTGATCAACAACTACAGGAAGTGGTGGTTGTAGTCAGTGCAGCTACAGTAAATTCCTCCACAGCGATGTGAGAGACTGATCAACAACTACAGGAAGTGGTTGGTTGCAGTCAGTGCAGCTACAGTAAATTCCTCCACAGCGATGTGAGAGACTGATCAACAACTACAGGAAGTGGTTGGTTGCAGTCAGTGCAGCTACAGTAAATTCCTCCACAGTGATGTGAGAGACTGATCAACAACTACAGGAAGTGGTTGGTTGTAGTCAGTGCAGCTACAGTAAATTCCCCCACAGCGATGTGAGAGACTGATCAACAACTACAGGAAGTGGTTGGTTATAGTCAGTGCAGCTACAGTAAATTCCTCCACGGCGATGTGAGAGACTGATCAACAACTACAGGAAGTGGTTGGTTGGAGTCAGTGCAGCTACAGTAAATTCCCCCACAGCGATGTGAGAGACTGATCAACAACTACAGGAAGTGGTTGGTTATAGTCAGTGCAGCTACAGTAAATTCCTCCACAGCGATGTGAGAGACTGATCAACAACTACAGGAAGTGGTTGGTTGCAGTCAGTGCAGCTACAGTAAATTCCTCCACGGCGATGTGAGAGACTGATCAACAACTACAGGAAGTGGTTGGTTGTAGTCAGTGCAGCTACAGTAAATTCCCCCACAGCGATGTGAGAGACTGATCAACAACTACAGGAAGTGGTTGGTTGTAGTCAGTGCAGCTACAGTAAATTCCCCCACAGCGATGTGAGAGACTGATCAACAACTACAGGAAGTGGTTGGTTGCAGTCAGTGCAGGTGGCACAACCAGTTATTGAGTGTAAGGGGGCATTTACTTTTTCACACAGGTGAATTGGGTGTTGCATAACTTCGTAAATTAAATAAGTATCAATTTTGTTTGTTTTTTGTAAACTCAGGTTCCCTTTATTTTTTAGGTTTTGATTGAAGATCTGATAACATTCAGAATCAAACTATGCGAAAATAGGGGTCAAATACATTTTCACGGCACAGTATGTACAGTACCAATCAAAAGTTTGGGCACATCTACCAATTCCGGGGTTTTTCTTTATTTTTACTAATTTCTACATTGTAGTGAAGACATCAAAACTATGAAATAATACACATGGAAGTAATCATGTAGTAACCAAAAAAAGTGTTAAACAAATATAAAATATATTTGAGATTCTTCAAAGTAGCCACCTTTTGCCTTGATGACAGCTTTGCACACACTCGGCATTCTCTCAACCAGCGTCATGAGGTAGTCACCTGGAATGCATTTCCATTAACAGGTGTGTCTTGTTAATTTGTGTTTGAGCCAATTAATGCGTTTGAGCCAATCAGTTGTGTTGTGACAACATAAGGGTGGCACACAGAAGATAGCCCTATTTGGTAAAAGACAAGACTATAATGTGGCAATAACAGCTCAAATAAGCAAAGAGAAACGTCAGTCCATCATTACTTTAAGACATGATGGTCAGTCAAAGTGGAACATTTCAAGAAGTTTCTGCAAGTGCAGTCGCAAAAACCATCAAGCGCTATGATGAAACTGGCTCTAATGAGGACCGCCACAGGAATGGAAGTCCCAGAGTTACCTTTGCTGCAGAGGATAAATTCATTATTCGTTACCATCATTCGTTACCAGCCTCAGAAATTGCAGCCCAAATAAATGCTTCACAGATTTCAAGTAACAGACACATCTCAACATCAACTGTTCAGAGGAGACTGCGTGAATCAGGCCTTCATGGTCGAATTAACAAGAGAATGGAGAATGGAATTAGTCACATTTGAGTCAAATGTATTGGATTGGATTTTCCACAAACGTAACACATTGTATTCAGGACAAAAGGTTAATTGCTTTGACGTTTTTTTTTCTCAGTATTACTTCAGTGCCTTGTTGCAAACACAAAGTTTCCTTTTTTTCACTCTTGTCAATTAGATTAGTATTTTAGAGTAACTACAATGTTGTCGATCCATCCACACTGTTTTAAAGTCATCATTGACCTCATGGTGAAATCCCTGAGCGGTTTCCTTCCTCTCCGGATGCCTGTATCTTTGTAGTGACCGAGTGTATTGATACACCATCCAAAGTGTAATTAATAACTTCACCATGCTCAGAGAGATATTCAGTGTCTGCTACCATTCACTGCTCGACTGAGGGACCTTACAGATAATTGTATGTGTGGGGTAAAGAGATGCAATAATAGTGTTTAACATAAAAAATTGTAACTTATTATGTGACTCGTTTAGCACATTTGTACTCCTGAACTTTTTTAGTCTTGCCATAACAAAGGGTTTGAAAACAAATTGACAGAAGACATTTCAGCTTATAATTTTTGAATGAATTTGTAACAAATTCCTAAAAACATAATTCCACTTTTACATTATTGGATTTTGTGTGTAGGCCAGTGATAAAATAAAATTAAAATAAAATCTAAATTTAATAAATTTTAAATTCAGACTGTAACACAACAAAATTTTGAAAAAACTCAAGTGGTGTGAATTCTTTCTGAGGGCTTTCTGTATATATAAGAAATGTACCCTTCTTTGTCCCCTAAGACAGGGTTTCCTAAACTTGGTCCAGGGGCCCTTCCTGGTTGCACGTTTTGATTTTTGCCCTGGCAATTTGTCTGTACCTGTTTAAGTGCTACTGTTTTTCTTCTGGGTGTACAGGAAAGTGCAGTAGGATGTTTGCCATAGGTTCATATTTTATTATAGTAAATTGACAGCATTTTCTGTGAGTGTTTCATGGATGGACTACTAGCATACATTCATTGCCTGTTGAGATACATTTTCAATTGCAATGTGGAACACAGCATCACAGGATATTCAAAACACCTGTTGACAAAGGAGGGGAGGAGGAGGAGATTGGGAGGAGATTCTGAGAAAAAACAAAACAGATTCTAGACAAACAAACACTAACACAAACAAACTAACAAAATAGCAGTGAACTTACCCAGAGTGTTTTAAATAAGCCTTTGTAATAACCCAAGCTGTGATGAAAACAGTTGGCGCTCCTGTGAATATCAGAGAACAAACAACAACAACAACAACAACGGCTCCTGTGAATATCAGAGAACAAACAACAACAACAACAACAACGGCTCCTGTGAATATCAGAGAACAAACAACAACAACAAAAATGGCTCCTGTGAATATCAGAGAACAAACAACAACAACAACAAAATTGTCAACAAACCATGTGAGTTCACTTAAAAATTAAAAAAAAAAGTTATTGCCATGAGTTTATGATAAAGGTATCTGTGTCATGAGGCATGCAGACAAAACATAACACTGTAGCTGTATGAGCCTCAGTCAGTGTTCCAGCCGGCTACCACCCGGTACTCAACCCTGCGGCTTAGAGACTGCTGCCCCATGTACAAAGTCATTGAACACTGGTCACTTTAATGATGTTTCCATACTGTTTCACCCACTTTGAGTGTGAAAAACCCAGCAGCGTTGCAGTTCTTGACACACTCAAACCGATGCGCCTGGCACCTACTACCAAACCCCGTTCAAAGGCACTTCAATCTTTTGTCTTGTCCATTCACCCTCTGAATAGCACACATACATAGTCCATGTCTCAGTTGTCTCGAGGCTTAAAAATCCTTCTTTAACCCGTCTCCTCCCCTTCATCTACACTGATTGAAGTGGATTTAACAAGTGACATCAATAAAGGGACCATATCTTTCACCTGGATTCACCTGGTCAGTCGATGTCATGGAAAGAGCAGGTGTTCTTAATGTTTTGTACATTCAGTGTATATATATTTATACTCTGGTCTCTGACATTGCTCGTTCTGTTATTTCTTAATTTTTCTGGATTATGTGTGTATAGTTTATTAATATTATTATTATTATTATCCTTACTGCTCTGATTGAGCTAGAAGCACAAGCATTTCACTACACTCGCATTAACATCTGCTAACCATGTGTATGTGACAAATAAAATTTGATTTGATTTGATTTAAAAGCATAAACCTTGATTTGATTTAAATATGAATTTGTTTGGTCCAGTCTGACACAATGTTCAAACACAACGCTATCAATTCAATACATCGCTTTTCAAACACAACGCTATCAACTCAATACATCACTTTTCAAACACAAGTATATCAACTCAATACATCACTTTTCAAACACAAGTATATCAACTCAATACATCACTTTTCAAACACAAGTATATCAACTCAATACATCGCTTTTCAAACACAACGCTATCAACTCAATACATCACTTTTCAAACACAAGTATATCAACTCAATACATCACTTTTCAAACACAAGTATATCAACTCAATACATCACTTTTCAAACACAACGCTTTAACGATGATATTCTAACACAAGTGCATGACATATCAATCAGTCAGGTAGAAGAAAAAAACAAGCAACCAGCGTGACATTCCACATGTACTTTTCAGATTACTACTCTGTAGGTAAATACTTCAAAACAAGGATCTCCAGTTGGCGACACTCATATTCTTCATTATCTCTGGAGTGGGGTTTTTTTTTTTTTAAATCCAGAAATGGACAGTATGCCTTTTTACTTAAAAAAATCTTCTTTAAATCCTGTAAATACATGGTCACACTGACATGTTGGTTATCAGGTGATCAGGTGTGGATGAGTAGGTATGAATACAACACAAGAAGTGTTTACTCTTTAGAAGTAATATTAATCTAATGTATAATCAAAAGCCTTATTTTTTAAAAATCTTTATTTAACCAGGCAAGTCAGTTAAGAACAAATTCTTATTTTCAATGACGGCCTAGAAACAGTGGGCAGAACACGACCTTGTCATCTCGGGGATTTGAACTTGCAACCTTCCGGTTACTAGTCCCAACGCTCTAACCACTAGGCTACCCTGCCGCTTATCCAAGTACAAGTAGAAAAAACATTGACATATTGTGTCTCCTTAAAATAAAAACAGCCTGAATATGATCATCAACATTCACAGCCACACATTGCATATAATCCTAATGGGATTAAAGACACAGTTGGAGATATGTTACAGTGACACCTACCCCAGCCAATCAGAATATACCACCAGAAGTACTTCCTCTCGGAGAAGAAGGAGACAGCCAATAGGGTGTGGACGTAGAGGCCTTCGACCAATAGCCAGAAGTAGCTGGTCATGATGCCGTACTGGAAGAAGACAACCCCTGCCTTACATCCCACCTACGGAGAGAGAGCACAGTATCAACATGGAAATTGCAGAATCGCATTAGTGGAAACGTTGGGGGTTATCAGGGCAGGCATGTGAATGGACAAAGCTATCGATAATGTGACAGCATTCATTCCTATGTGAAGACGCAATAGCGCATTGAAGTTAAATTAAGTCGGTTAGGATGGTGTTTTATGGAGAGATAACATGCGCAGTTTGAGCAACTACAGGAAGTAATGTTGCAGGCTAGCTCACTGCTGCCCCCCTCTCATTGACTATTTCAAGTTGAAGGCCGACCGGGGTACTGCAGGCTGCCTTATCATCTAAATTACACTTATTATTTCTATGTGTGATTTTAAAATAATCGGTTCCAGGACATGAATTAGAAGCAATTATTGGTACCATGATTGTCTTAAAAAAAAAACATATGCACAAAGACTGCCATTTTTTCATTCACTTTAATGGATGCAGGCTAACAATGTCTGCAGTACCACGGTCAGTCTTGAACTTCCGTGGCTTCAATGAGAGGGGCCAGTCATTCTTCCCTGGTTTGAGTCATGTTGGGGACAATTTTAGGATTTTAGCTAACCCTAACCCTTTTTCTAATCTTAACCGAATTATCTTGCGTAAATTCTCCTAAACCTGCTACGAAAAGTCACTTCTGCGAATCAAATCAAACTTTATTTGTCACATGCGCCCCGAATACAAGTGTAGACCGTACCGTGAAACGCTAACACTTATTGTATTCAGCGTGTGACAAATAAAGGTTGATTTGATTTGCAAAAAGGGACTTTTCGTAGCAGGTTTGGAGAATTTACCCAAGATAATTAAGGCACCTATCTACTCAAAGGCGGCAGATCTGCACGGGTTCTGAATAACATGATACTCCATGCAAGTTAGTCAGATGATTGAGAAGGAAAACCTTGATAGCACTTTTTATTTTACCAGGCAAGTTGACTGAGAACACATTCACAGCAACAACCTGGGGAATAGTTACAGGGGAAAGGAGGGGGGATGAATGGGCCAATTAGGTGACTGTTTGAGGGCCAGTTTGGGAATTTAGCCAGGACCACCCAGGTTAACAACCCTACCCTTATGATAAGTGTCATGGGATCTTTAGTGATCACAGACAGTCAGGACATCCATTTTAACATCCCTTCTGAAAGACAGCACCCTGCACAGGGCAATCACTGCCCTGGGGCATTGGGATATTTGTTTCAGACCAGAGGAAATGGTGCCTTCTATTAGCCCTCCAACACCACTTCCAGCAGCATCTGGTCTCCCATCCAGGAATCAACCAGGACCAGCCCTGCTTAGCTGCAGAAGCAAGCCGGGCAGTGAGATGTAGGGTGGTGTGCTGCTGGGTTACTTTCAGCATACACCAAATGTCACATTGTCTCAGTCTATTTATAAACATTCAATCCTTAGGTAATCAAACAATATACATTTCAAACTAACTGTCGTTCTATAAAACCAACACTGTAATGTTAGATTAGATAGTGGTTATGAGCTATCATAACGAGTTTACATGTCTCCTCTTTAAGCTGTTCCTGAGGGTCCCTCTTTATATACAACATGTCTCCCCTAACAGTTCTGTACAAGCTGTTTCTAATGGGCTGTCCACATGTCAGATTAGAGCAGTGTTTCTCAATCCTGGTCCCGGGGAGCCAAAGGGGTATACCTTTTTTTGTTATGGCCCTAGTATTCACATACTTGAATACTAATACTGGGGTGGCAGGTAGCCTAGTGGTTAGAGTGTAGAGGCGGCAGGGTAGCCTAGTGGTTAGAGTGTAGGGGTGGCAGGTAGCCTAGTGGTTAGAGCGTTAGCCTCGTAACCGAAAGGTTGCATGATCAAATACCTGAGCTGACAAGGTAGAAAATATGTTGTTCTGCCCCTGAACAAGGCAGTTAACCCACTGTTCCCCGGTAGGCCGTCATTGAAAAGTAGAATTTGTTCTTAACTGACTTGCCAAGTTTTAAAAAATCAACTCATCATCAAGCCTTTTGATTAGAATCAGGTGTGTGAGTTCTAAAACAATCACACAAAAAGTGTACCTCTTTGGGTCCCCAGGACCAGGATTGAGAAACACTGCATTAGATAGTGGTGCTTATGACTACGAAATATGGTGACTCTTTGTATAGTTTTTCAACGTATGTCTTTTCTCCTGTAAAAGTCTTCTACAACTGTCTCCTAAAGGTTTGTCTTCAAACATGTCTTCTGTGAGGGCACCAGCTGTGTTTACCAGCCCTGTTAATGTACAGTATATATCATGGAGCGAGCACTCCACAGGAGGAAACTCTGCTCAGAGTGTCATTAAATACACAGCCAGACGTTAAACAGCAAACCATCCGCCACACTTTAAGCTAATAAACATAGACCAAAGGTACTCACAGTACTCACAGTGCCTTCAGAAAGTATTCATACCCCTTGACTTTATTCCACATTATGTTGTGGAACGTCCTGTATAAAAAAAAAACGTGAATACAATTGTGTTTTATCACACCCTTCTACACACAATTTATTTATTTTTATTTAACTAGGCAAGTCAGTTAAGAACAAATTCTTATTTTCAATGATGGCCTGGGAACAGTGGGTTAACTGCCTGTTCAGGGACAGAACGACAGATTCTGCCCCTGTACCTTGTCAGCTTTGGGGTTTGAACTTGCAACCTTCCGGTTACTAGTCCAACGCTCTAACCACTAGGCTACCCTGCCGCCTCTACACTTTAACCACTAGGCTACCCTGCCCCATAATGACAAAGTTATTTTTTATTTTTTTTCAGGTTGGTTGAAAATGACATTCAGAAATATCTCATTTACGTAAGCAATTCACAACTCTGAAAATATTTTGGGAATATTTTGATCCTGTACAGGCTTCCTTCTTTTCACTCTGTCATTTAGGTTAGTATTGTGGAGTAACTACAATGTTGTGGACCCATCAGTTTTCTGCTATCACAGCCATACAACTCTGTAACTGTTGGCCTCATGGTGAAATCCCTGAGTGGTTTCCTTCCTCTCCAGGATCTGATTTAGGAAGGGCGCATGTATCTTTTCAGTGAGTGTGTGTATTGATACACCATCCGAAGTGTCATTAATAACTTTACCATATTCAAAAGGATATTCAATGTCTGTATTTTTTTTTTTTTTTTACCAATCTACCAATAAGGTGTCCTTTTTTGCGAGGCATTGGAAAACATCCCTGGTCTTTGTGGTTGAATCTGTGTTTGAAATTCACTGTTTGACTGAGGGACCTTACATATATGTCACGACTTCCGCCTAAGTCGGGTCCTCACCTCGTTCGGGCGGCGCCCGGCGCTCGGCATCGCCGGTCTCCAAGCCATCATCGATCCACTTTTCATTTTTCCATGTGTTTTGTCTTGTTTTTCCTCACACCTGGTTTCAATTCCCTCAATCATTTGTTGTGTATTTAACCCTCTGTTCCCCCCATGTCTTTGTGTGGGATTGTTTATTCTAAGTGCTTGTGCACGTGTTGTTTGGTGCGCAACTGGTTTTTGTACCCAATTATTCTTGTTATTTTTATGCCGTGGGTTTTGGTATTAAACTGCTCCGGCTATTACCAAGTTCTGCTCTCCTGCGTATGACTTCCCTGCCACCGATTACGCACCCCTTACAGAATCCCACAACAACTATATGGAGTCATCAGGAGCGCGTCCGGGAGCATGCGGCGATGCTTCACTATCTCGGCGCCGCCATGGACCGTGTTGTCCAAACTATGGACCGCTGGGAGAGACAGGGAGTTCTTCCAGCACCTCCACCAGCACAGCCAGGATTTCCACTCCTCGCCCCCCCCCCCCGTCCCAGTGGGATTCATCTCACCCTTCCCCGGGAGTGTGACGGGACAGCTGCACGCTGCCAGGGTTTCCTGTTACAGTTCGACCTCTACCTGGCAACCATCCACCCGGCTCCTTCAGGTCTTGAGAAGGTGTCCGCCCTCGTCTCGTGCGTCTCTGGGAAAGCCTTGGAGTGGGCCAACGCCGTGTGGGGAGAAGGAGATTGAGGGAGGCTGGAGGATTTCCACCGCCGCATCCGGGCAGTCTTCGACCATCCACCCGAGGGTAGAGAGGCGGGTGAAAGTCTCTTCCATCTGAGGCAGGGGACAAGGAGCCATGGATTTTCGGACCCTGGCCGCCGGCTTGGGATGGAACGATAGGGCCCTGAACGATAGGGCCCACTATCGCTGCAGTTTGCGCGAGGACGTCGGGAGTTGGCCTGCAGGGACACCACCCTCATTTTTGACCAGCTGGTGGACCTGTCCATTCGGCTGGATAACCTGCTGGCCACCCACGGACATCCAGATCGGGTTCTATCGTTCCCATTCCCCCAGCACCGCCGCTCCGATACCCGTGGAGCTGGGAGGTGCTGTGCGGAGGGAGACTGGAGGAGGTTCCGGCTCGTGCACCACCTGTGGCCGCAGAGGTCACACTGCCGGTCGGTGCCGGGTTGGTTCCTCTGGGGATCGAGGCAGCAGGCAGGGCACTCTGGCGTCACCCCAGGTGAGTCGGCACACTTCTCACCCAGAGGCCTCTGTTGCACACATGTTTTTGTATGTTTCTTCCTTGAGTTTTCCCCGCATTCCCAGCATAAGGCGTTCATCGATTCAGGCGAGGCTGGGAATTTTATAGACAGATCATTCGCCCTTAGTTTAGGGACCCCCATTGTTCCCGTGGCTGTGCCCTTCCCCGTTCATGCCTTAGACAGTCAACCATTGGGGTCAGGGTTGATTAGGGAGGCCACCTCTCCTCTGGGTATGGTGATGCAGGGGGGTCACAAGGAGATAATTAGTCTCTTCCTCATTGACTCACCTGCATTTCCCGTGGTGCTAGGCCGACCCTGGTTAGCTTGTCATGACCCCACTGTTTCTTGGCAATGGAGGGCTCTCACGGGGTGGTTGCGAGAGTGCTCTGGGAGGTGTTTAGGGCTTTCCGTTGGTGCTACTACGGTGGAAAGTCCAGACCAGGTCTCCACCGTGCGCATTCCCCCTGAATATGCCGATTTGGCTCTCGCCTTCTCCAAAAAGAAGGCGAAACAATTACCACCTCATCGACGGGGCGATTGTGAGATAAATCTCCTGGTAGACGCTGCACTTTCCAGGAGTCACGTGTATCCCCTCTCACAGGCGGAGACGGAGGCTATGGAAACATATGTCTCCGAATCCCTGCGTCAGGGTTACATTCGGTCCTCCACGTCACCCGCCTCCTCAAGTTTCTTTTTTGTGAAGAAGGAGGAGGGAGGAGGAGGAGGTCTGCGCCCGTGTATTGACAACCCAGGCCTAAATCAGATCACGGTCATGTACAGTTACCCGTTACCTCTTATCACCACAGCGATTGAGTCCATGCACGTGGCACGGTTCTTCACCAAATTAGATCTAAGGAGTGCTTACAACCTGGTGCGTATCCGGAAGGGAGACGAGTGGAAGATGGCGTTCAGTACAACATCAGGGCATTATGAGTACCTCATCATGCTGTACGGGTTGATGAATGCTCCATCAGTCTTCCAAGCCTTTGTAGACAAGATTTTCAGGGACCTGCACGGGCAGGGTGTAGTGGTGTATATTGATGACATTCTGATATACTCCGCTACACGCGCCGAGCATGTGTCCCTGGTGCACAGGGTGCTGGGTCGACTGTTGGAGTATGACCTGTTCGTCAAGGCTGAGAAATGCCTGTTCTTCCAGCAGTCCGTCTCCTTCCTAGGGTACCGCATTTCAACCTCGGGGGTGGAGATGGAGAGTGACCGCATTTCAGCCGTGCGTAATTGGCCGACTCCCACCACAGTAAAGGAAGTGCAGCGGTTCCTAGGGTTTGCCAATTAGGTTTATCTTGGGTTTTGGTCAGGTAGCGGCTCCCATTACCTCACTGCTGTAAGGGGGCCCGGTGCGTTAGCAGTGGTCGGCTGAGGCGGACAGGGCTTTTGGTCACCTGAGAGCTCTGTTTACCTCGGCCCACGAGCTGGCGCATTTGGATCCCTCTTTGGCGTTCATAGTGGAGGTGGACGCGTCCGAGGCTGGGATTGGAGCCGTGCTCGGGTACGCCACCGAAGCTCTGCCCCTGTGCCTTATTTTCGAAGAAGCTCAGCCCGGCGGAGCGAAATTATGACGTGGGGGACCGGGAGCTGTTGGCTGTCGTCAAGGCTCTGAAGGCATGGAGACATTGGCTTGAGGGGGCTAAACACCCTTTTCTCATCTGGACTGACCACCGCAATCTGGAGTACATCCGGCAGCGAGGAGACTGAACCCTCACCAGGCAAGGTGGCCATGTTTTTCATCAGCTTGGTTTTTTCCCTTTCCTACAAACCAGGTTCCCAAAACGTGAAAGCAGATACACTGTCCTGACTGTATGACACAGAGGAGCAGCCCATGGATCCCACTCCCATACTCCCGGCATCCTGCCTGGTGGCGCTGGTAGTGTGGGAGCTGGACGCGGACATTGAGCAGGCGTTACATGCAGAACCCGCTCCCCTCCTGTGTCCCACTGGGCGTCTGTACGTTCCGTCTGCTGTCTGTGACCGGTTGATCTATTGGGCCCACACGTCACCCTCTGGTCATCCTGGGATCGGTCGGAAGGTGCGCTGTTTGGTTGGGAAGTACTGGTGGCCTACCTTGGCCAAGGACGTAAGGGTTTATGTTTCCTCCTGCTCGGTGTGCACCCAGTGTAAGGCTCCTAGGCACCTGCCCAGAGGGAAGCTACACCCCTTACCAGTTCCACAGCGGCCTTGGTCGCATCTTTCGGTGGATTTTCTTACAGTCCTCCCCTCCTCACAGGGAAACACCACGATCCTGGTCGTTGTGGATCGGTTCTCTAAGTCCTGCCATCTCCCCCCTCTGCCCGGTCTCCCTACGGCCCTACAGATTGTGGAGGCCTTGTTTACGCACGTCTTCCGGCACGTCTTCCGGCACTACGGGGTGCCTGAGGATATAGTGTCTGATCGAGGGCCCCAGTTCACTTCGAG